>NW_028261428.1:0-152740 GCF_051295495.1 Thamnophis sirtalis
ACAAAATGGGTTGGTTTTTTAGCATTCCCGACTCAGGACACTACTAATATACGTTTGTTTTTTGAATCTGAGCTTTGGATCCAAAGTAACACGTTCTGGTTGAATTGAGTTTTTCTGCAAATTCTAAGATATACTTGGGTGTAACTCCCCAGGGAAACATCAGATCACAAAATGGGTTGGTTTTTTAGCATTCCTGACTCAGGACACTACTAATATACGTTTGATTTTCGGATCTGAGCTTTGGTTCAAACTAACATGTTCTGGTTCAAATGAGATTTCTGCAAATTCTAAGATATACTTTGGTGTAACTCCCCCAGGGAAACATCAGATCACAAAATGGGTTGGTTTTTAGCATTCCCGACTCAGGACACTACTAATATACGTTTGTTTTTCGAATCTGAGCTTTGGATCAAAAGTAACACGTTCTGGTTGAATTGAGATTTTCTGCAAATTCTAAGATATACTTGGGTGTAACTCCCCAGGGAACATCAGATCACAAAATGGGTTGGTTTTTTAGCATTCCCGACTCAGGACACTACTAATATACGTTTGTTTTTCGGATCTGAGCTTTGGATCAAAAGTAACACGTTCTGGTTGAATTGAGATTTTCTGCAAATTCTAAGATATACTTGGGTGTAACTCCCCAGGGAAACATCAGATCACAAAATGGGTTGGTTTTTTAGCATTCCCGACTCAGGACACTACTGATATACGTTTGTTTTTCGAATCTGAGCTTTGGATCAAAAGTAACACGTTCTGGTTGAATTGAGTTTTTCTGCAAATTCTAAGATATACTTGGGTGTAACTCCCCAGGGAAACATCAGATCACAAAATGGGTTGGTTTTTTAGCATTCCCGACTCAGGACACTACTAATATACGTTTGTTTTCGGATCTGAGTTACACCGTTCTGGTTCAATTGAGATTTTCTGCAAATTCTAAGATATACTTGGGTGTAACTCCGCAGGGCAACATCAGATCACAAAAATGGAGTGGTTTTTAGCATTCCCGACTCAGGACCACTACTAATATACGTTGTTTTTCGGATCTGAGCTTTGGTTCAAAAGTTGTTTGTTCTGGTTCAATTGAGTTTATCTGCAAATTCTAAGATATACTTGGGTGTAACTCCCCAGGGAAACATCAGATCACAAAATGGGTTGGTTTTTTAGCATTCCCGACTCAGGACACTACTAATATACCTTTGTTTTTTCGGATCTGAGCTTTGGTTCAAAAGTTACACATTCTGGTTCAATTGAGTTTTTCTGCAAATTCTAAGATATACTTGGTGTGTAACTCCCCAGGGAAACATGAGATCACAAAATTGGTTGGTTTTTAGCATTCCGACTCAGGACACTACTGATATACGTTTGGTTTTTCGAATCTGAGCTTTGGATCAAAAGTAACACGTTCTGGTTGAATTGAGTTTTTCTGCAAATTCTAAGATATACTTGGGTGTAACTCCCCAGGGAAACATCAGATCACAAAATGGGTTGGTTTTTTAGCATTCCCGACTCAGGACACTACTAATATACGTTTGTTTTCGAATCTGAGCTTTGGATCAAAAGTAACACGTTCTGGTTGAATTGAGTTTTTCTGCAAATTCTAAGATATACTTTGGTGTAACTCCCCAGGGAAACATCAGATCACAAAATTGGTTGGTTTTTAGCATTCCCGACTCAGGACACTACTGATATACGTTTGTTTTCGAATCTGAGCTTTGGATCAAAAGTAACACGTTCTGGTTGAATTGAGTTTTTCTGCAAATTCTAAGATATACTTGGGTGTAACTCCCCAGGGAAACATCAGATCACAAAATGGGTTGGTTTTTTAGCATTCCCGACTCAGGACACTACTAATATACGTTTGTTTTTCGAATCTGAGCTTTGGATCAAAAGTAACACGTTCTGGTTGAATTGAGTTTTTCTGCAAATTCTAAGATATACTTTGGTGTAACTCCCCAGGGAAACATTCAGATCACAAAATGGGTTGGTTTTTAGCATTCCCGACTCAGGACACTACTAATATACGTTTGTTTTCGAATCTGAGCTTTGGATCAAAAGTAACACGTTCTGGTTGAATTGAGATTTTCTGCAAATTCTAAGATATACTTGGGTGTAACTCCCAGGGAAACATCAGATCACAAAATGGGTTGGTTTTTAGCATTCCCGACTCAGGACACTACTAATATACGTTTATTTTTCGGATCTGAGCTTTGTTCAAAAGTTACACATTCTGGTTCAATTGAGTTTTTCTGCAAATTCTAAGATATACTTGGGTGTAACTCCCCAGGGAAACATCAGATCACAAAATGGGTTGGTTTTTTAGCATTCCCGACTCAGGACACTACTAATATACGTTTGTTTTTCGAATCTGAGCTTTGGATCCAAAGTAACACGTTCTGGTTGAATTGAGTTTTTCTGCAAATTCTAAGATATACTTGGGTGTAACTCCCCAGGGAAACATCAGATCACAAAATGGGTTGGTTTTTTAGCATTCCCGACTCAGGACACTACTAATATACGTTTGTTTTTCGGATCTGAGCTTTGGTTCAAAACTAACACGTTCTGGTTCATTGAGATTTTCTGCAAATTCTAAGATATACTTGGGTGTAACTCCCCAGGGAAACATCAGATCACAAAATGGGTTGGTTTTTAGCATTCCCGACTCAGGACACTACTAATATACGTTTGTTTTTCAAATCTGAGCTTTGGATCAAAAGTAACACGTTCTGGTTCAATTGAGTTTTTCTGCAAATTCTAAGTATACTTGGGTGTAACTCCCCAGGGAAACATCAGATCACAAAATGGGTTGGTTTTTTAGCATTCCCGACTCAGGACACTACTAATATACCTTTGTTTTTCGAATCTGAGCTTTGGATCAAAAGTAACACATTCTGGTTGAATTGAGTTTTTCTGCAAATTCTAAGATATACTTGGGTGTAACTCCCAGGGAAACATCAGATCCACAAAATGGGTTGGTTTTTTAGCATTCGGGACTCAGGACACTACTAATATACGTTTGTTTTTCGAATCTGAGCTTTGGATCAAAAGTAACACGTTCTGGTTGAATTGAGTTTTTCTGCAAATCTAAGATATACTTGGGTGTAACTCCCCAGGGAAACATCAGATCACAAAATGGGTTGGTTTTTTAGCATTCCCGACTCAGGAACTACTAATATACGTTTGTTTTTCGAATCTGAGCTTTGGATCAAAAGTAACACGTTCTGGTTGAATTGAGTTTTTTCTGCAAATTCTAAGATATACTTTGGTGTAACTCCCCAGGGAAACATCAGATCACAAAATGGGTTGGTTTTTTAGCATTCCCGATTCAGGACACTACTAATATACGTTTGTTTTTCGAATCTGAGCTTTGGATCAAAAGTAACACGTTCTGGTTGAATTGAGTTTTTCTGCAAATTCTAAGATATACTTTGGTGTAACTCCCCAGGGAAACATCAGATCACAAAATGGGTTGGTTTTTTAGCATTCCCGACTCAGGACACTACTAATATACGTTTGTTTTTCGAATCTGAGCTTTGGATCAAAAGTAACACGTTCTGGTTGAAATGAGTTTTCTTGCAAATTCTAAGATATACTTGGGTGTAACTCCCCAGGAAAACATCAGATCACAAAATGGGTTGGTTTTTTAGCATTCCCGACTCAGGACACTACTAATATACGTTTGTTTTTCGGATCTGAGCTTTGGTTCAAAAGTTACACATTCTGGTTCAATTGAGTTTTTCTGCAAATTCTAAGATATACTTGGGTGTAACTCCCCAGGGAAACATGAGATCACAAAATTGGTTGGTTTTTTAGCATTCCCGACTCAGGACACTACTGATATACGTTTGTTTTTCGAATCTGAGCTTTGGATCAAAGTAACACGTTCTGGTTGAATTGAGTTTTCTGCAAATTCTAAGATATACTTGGGTGTAACTCCCCAGGGAAACATCAGATCACAAAATGGGTTGGTTTTTTAGATTCCCGACTCAGGACACTACTAATATACGTTTGTTTTTCGAATCTGAGCTTTGGATCAAAAGTAACACGTTCTGGTTGAATTGAGTTTTTCTGCAAATTCTAAGATATACTTTGGTGTAACTCCCCAGGGAAACATCAGATCACAAAATTGGTTGGTTTTTTAGCATTCCCGACTCAGGACACTACTGATATACGTTTGTTTTTCGAATCTGAGCTTTGGATCAAAAGTAACACGTTCTGGTTGAATTGAGTTTTTCTGCAAATTCTAAGATATACTTTGGGTGTAACTCCCCAGGGAAACATCAGATCACAAAATGGGTTGGTTTTTTAGCATTCCGACTCAGGACACTACTAATATACGTTTGTTTTTCGGATCTGAGCTTTGGATCAAAAGTAACACGTTCTGGTTGAATTGAGATTTTCTGCAAATTCTAAGATATACTTGGGTGTAACTCCCCAGGGAAACATCAGATCACAAAATGGGTTGGTTTTTTAGCATTCCCGACTCAGGACACTACTAATATACGTTTATTTTTCGGATCTGAGCTTTGGTTCAAAAGTTACACATTCTGGTTCAATTGAGTTTTTCTGCAAATTCTAAGATATACTTGGGTGTAACTCCCAGGGAAACATCAGATCACAAAATGGGTTGGTTTTTTAGCATTCCCGACTCAGGACACTACTAATATACGTTTGTTTTTCGAATCTGAGCTTTGGATCCAAAGTAACACGTTCTGGTTGAATTGAGTTTTTCTGCAAATTCTAAGATATACTTGGGTGTAACTCCCAGGGAAACATCAGATCACAAAATGGGGTTGGTTTTTAGCATTCCCGACTCAGGACATTACTAATATACGTTTGTTTTTCGGATCTGAGCTTTGGTTCAAAACTAACACGTTCTGGTTCAATTGAGATTTTCTGCAAATTCTAAGATATACTTGGGTGTAACTCCCCAGGGAAACATCAGATCACAAAATGGGTTGGTTTTTTAGCATTCCCGACTCAGGACACTACTAATATACGTTTGTTTTTCAAATCTGAGCTTTGGATCAAAAGTAACACGTTCTGGTTCAATTGAGTTTTTCTGCAAATTCTAAGATATACTTGGGTGTAACTCTCCAGGGGAAACATCAGATCACAAAATGGGTTGGTTTTTTAGCATTCCCGACTCAGGATACTACTAATATACGTTTGTTTTTCAAATCTGAGCTTTGGATCAAAAGTAACACGTTCTGGTTCAATTGAGTTTTTCTGCAAATTCTAAGATATACTTGGGTGTAACTCCCCAGGGAAACATCAGATCACAAAATGGGTTGGTTTTTAGCATTCCCGACTCAGGACACTACTAATATACGTTTGTTTTTCGAATCTGAGCTTTGGATCAAAAGTAACACGTTCTGGTTGAATTGAGTTTTTCTGCAAATTCTAAGATATACTTTGGTATAACTCCCCAGGGAAACATCAGATCACAAAATGGGTTGGTTTTTTAGCATTCCCGATTCAGGACACTACTAATATACGTTTGTTTTTCGAATCTGAGCTTTGGATCAAAAGTAACACGTTCTGGTTGAATTGAGTTTTTCTGCAAATTCTAAGATATACTTTGGTGTAACTCCCCAGGGAAACATCAGATCACAAAATGGGTTGGTTTTTTAGCATTCCCGACTCAGGACACTACTAATATACGTTTGTTTTTCGAATCTGAGCTTTGGATCAAAAGTAACATGTTCTGGTTGAAATTGAGTTTTCTGCAAATTCTAAGATATACTTGGGTGTAACTCCCCAGGGAACATCAGATCACAAAATGGGTTGGTTTTTTAGCATTCCCGACTCAGGACACTACTAATATACGTTTGTTTTTCGGATCTGAGCTTTGGTTCAAAAGTTACACATTCTGGTTCAATTGAGTTTTTCTGCAAATTCTAAGATATACTTGGGTGTAACTCCCCAGGGAAACATGAGATCACAAAATTGGTTGGTTTTTTTAGCATTCCCGACTCAGGACACTACTGATATACGTTTGTTTTTCGAATCTGAGCTTTGGATCAAAAGTAACACGTTCTGGTTGAATTGAGTTTTTCTGCAAAATTCTAAGATATACTTGGGTGTAACTCCCCAGGGAAACATCAGATCACAAAATGGGTTGGTTTTTTAGCATTCCCGACTCAGGACACTACTAATATACGTTTGTTTTTTCGAATCTGAGCTTTGGATCAAAAGTAACACGTTCTGGTTGAATTGAGTTTTTCTGCAAATTCTAAGATATACTTTGGTGTAACTCCCCAGGGAAACATCAGATCACAAAATTGGTTGGTTTTTTAGCATTCCCGACTCAGGACACTACTGATATACGTTTGTTTTTCGAATCTGAGCTTTGGATCAAAAGTAAACACGTTCTGGTTGAATTGAGTTTTTCTGCAAATTCTAAGATATACTTGGGTGTAACTCCCCAGGGAAACATCAGATCACAAATGGGTTGGTTTTTTAGCATTCCCGACTCAGGACACTACTAATATACGTTTGTTTTTCGAATCTGAGCTTTGGATCAAAAGTAACACGTTCTGGTTGAATTGAGTTTTTCTGCAAATTCTAAGATATACTTTGGTGTAACTCCCCAGGGAAACATCAGATCACAAAATGGGTTGGTTTTTTAGCATTCCCGACTCAGGACACTACTAATATACGTTTGTTTTCGAATCTGAGCTTTGGATCAAAAGTAACACGTTCTGGTTGAATTGAGATTTTCTGCAAATTCTAAGATATACTTGGGTGTAACTCCCCAGGGAAACATCAGATCACAAAATGGGTTGGTTTTTTAGCATTCCCGACTCAGGACACTACTAATATACGTTTATTTTTCGGATCTGAGCTTTGGTTCAAAAGTTACACATTCTGGTTCAATTGAGTTTTTCTGCAAATTCTAAGATATACTTGGGTGTAACTCCCCAGGGAAACATCAGATCACAAAATGGGTTGGTTTTTTAGCATTCCCGACTCAGGACACTACTAATATACGTTTGTTTTTCGAATCTGAGCTTTGGATCCAAAGTAACACGTTCTGGTTGAATTGAGTTTTTCTGCAAATTCTAAGATATACTTGGGTGTAACTCCCCAGGGAAACATCAGATCACAAAATGGGTTGGTTTTTTAGCATTCCCGACTCAGGACACTACTAATATACGTTTGTTTTTCGGATCTGAGCTTTGGTTCAAAACTAACACGTTCTGGTTCAATTGAGATTTTCTGCAAATTCTAAGATATACTTGGGTGTAACTCCCCAGGGAAACATCAGATCACAAAATGGGTTGGTTTTTTAGCATTCCCGACTCAGGACACTACTAATATACGTTTGTTTTTCAAATCTGAGCTTTGGATCAAAAGTAACACGTTCTGGTTCAATTGAGTTTTTCTGCAAATTCTAAGATATACTTGGGTGTAACTCCCCAGGGAAACATCAGATCACAAAATGGGTTGGTTTTTTAGCATTCCCGACTCAGGACACTACTAATATACCTTTGTTTTTCGAATCTGAGCTTTGGATCAAAAGTAACACATTCTGGTTGAATTGAGTTTTTCTGCAAATTCTAAGATATACTTGGGTGTAACTCCCCAGGGAAACATCAGATCACAAAATGGGTTGGTTTTTTAGCATTCGGGACTCAGGACACTACTAATATACGTTTGTTTTTCGAATCTGAGCTTTGGATCAAAAGTAACACGTTCTGGTTGAATTGAGTTTTTCTGCAAATTCTAAGATATACTTGGGTGTAACTCCCCAGGGAAACATCAGATCACAAAATGGGTTGGTTTTTTAGCATTCCCGACTCAGGACACTACTAATATACGTTTGTTTTTCGAATCTGAGCTTTGGATCAAAAGTAACACGTTCTGGTTGAATTGAGTTTTTCTGCAAATTCTAAGATATACTTTGGTGTAACTCCCCAGGGAAACATCAGATCACAAAATGGGTTGGTTTTTTAGCATTCCCGATTCAGGACACTACTAATATACGTTTGTTTTTCGAATCTGAGCTTTGGATCAAAAGTAACACGTTCTGGTTGAATTGAGTTTTTCTGCAAATTCTAAGATATACTTTGGTGTAACTCCCCAGGGAAACATCAGATCACAAAATGGGTTGGTTTTTTAGCATTCCCGACTCAGGACACTACTAATATACGTTTGTTTTTCGAATCTGAGCTTTGGATCAAAAGTAACACGTTCTGGTTGAAATGAGTTTTTCTGCAAATTCTAAGATATACTTGGGTGTAACTCCCCAGGGAAACATCAGATCACAAAATGGGTTGGTTTTTTAGCATTCCCGACTCAGGACACTACTAATATACGTTTGTTTTTCGGATCTGAGCTTTGGTTCAAAAGTTACACATTCTGGTTCAATTGAGTTTTTCTGCAAATTCTAAGATATACTTGGGTGTAACTCCCCAGGGAAACATGAGATCACAAAATTGGTTGGTTTTTTAGCATTCCCGACTCAGGACACTACTGATATACGTTTGTTTTTCGAATCTGAGCTTTGGATCAAAAGTAACACGTTCTGGTTGAATTGAGTTTTTCTGCAAATTCTAAGATATACTTGGGTGTAACTCCCCAGGGAAACATCAGATCACAAAATGGGTTGGTTTTTTAGCATTCCCGACTCAGGACACTACTAATATACGTTTGTTTTTCGAATCTGAGCTTTGGATCAAAAGTAACACGTTCTGGTTGAATTGAGTTTTTCTGCAAATTCTAAGATATACTTTGGTGTAACTCCCCAGGGAAACATCAGATCACAAAATTGGTTGGTTTTTTAGCATTCCCGACTCAGGACACTACTGATATACGTTTGTTTTTCGAATCTGAGCTTTGGATCAAAAGTAACACGTTCTGGTTGAATTGAGTTTTTCTGCAAATTCTAAGATATACTTGGGTGTAACTCCCCAGGGAAACATCAGATCACAAAATGGGTTGGTTTTTTAGCATTCCCGACTCAGGACACTACTAATATACGTTTGTTTTTCGAATCTGAGCTTTGGATCAAAAGTAACACGTTCTGGTTGAATTGAGTTTTTCTGCAAATTCTAAGATATACTTTGGTGTAACTCCCCAGGGAAACATCAGATCACAAAATGGGTTGGTTTTTTAGCATTCCCGACTCAGGACACTACTAATATACGTTTGTTTTTCGGATCTGAGCTTTGGATCAAAAGTAACACGTTCTGGTTGAATTGAGATTTTCTGCAAATTCTAAGATATACTTGGGTGTAACTCCCCAGGGAAACATCAGATCACAAAATGGGTTGGTTTTTTAGCATTCCCGACTCAGGACACTACTAATATACGTTTATTTTTCGGATCTGAGCTTTGGTTCAAAAGTTACACATTCTGGTTCAATTGAGTTTTTCTGCAAATTCTAAGATATACTTGGGTGTAACTCCCCAGGGAAACATCAGATCACAAAATGGGTTGGTTTTTTAGCATTCCCGACTCAGGACACTACTAATATACGTTTGTTTTTCGAATCTGAGCTTTGGATCCAAAGTAACACGTTCTGGTTGAATTGAGTTTTTCTGCAAATTCTAAGATATACTTGGGTGTAACTCCCCAGGGAAACATCAGATCACAAAATGGGTTGGTTTTTTAGCATTCCCGACTCAGGACATTACTAATATACGTTTGTTTTTCGGATCTGAGCTTTGGTTCAAAACTAACACGTTCTGGTTCAATTGAGATTTTCTGCAAATTCTAAGATATACTTGGGTGTAACTCCCCAGGGAAACATCAGATCACAAAATGGGTTGGTTTTTTAGCATTCCCGACTCAGGACACTACTAATATACGTTTGTTTTTCAAATCTGAGCTTTGGATCAAAAGTAACACGTTCTGGTTCAATTGAGTTTTTCTGCAAATTCTAAGATATACTTGGGTGTAACTCCCCAGGGAAACATCAGATCACAAAATGGGTTGGTTTTTTAGCATTCCCGACTCAGGACACTACTAATATACGTTTGTTTTTCAAATCTGAGCTTTGGATCAAAAGTAACACGTTCTGGTTCAATTGAGTTTTTCTGCAAATTCTAAGATATACTTGGGTGTAACTCCCCAGGGAAACATCAGATCACAAAATGGGTTGGTTTTTTAGCATTCCCGACTCAGGACACTACTAATATACGTTTGTATTTCAAATCTGAGCTTTGGATCAAAAGTAACACGTTCTGGTTCAATTGAGTTTTTCTGCAAATTCTAAGATATACTTGGGTGTAACTCCCCAGGGAAACATCAGATCACAAAATGGGTTGGTTTTTTAGCATTCCCGACTCAGGACACTACTAATATACGTTTGTATTTCAAATCTGAGCTTTGGATCAAAAGTAACACGTTCTGGTTGAATTGAGTTTTTCTGCAAATTCTAAGATACTTGGGTGTAACTCCCCAGGGAAACATCAGATCACAAAATGGGTTGGTTTTTTAGCATTCCCGACTCAGGACACTACTAATATACGTTTGTTTTTCGAATCTGAGCTTTGGATCAAAAGTAACACGTTCTGGTTGAATTGAGTTTTTCTGCAAATTCTAAGATATACTTGGGTGTAACTCCCCAGGGAAACATCAGATCACAAAATGGGTTGGTTTTTTAGCATTCCCGACTCAGGACACTACTAATGTACGTTTGTTTTTCGGATCTGAGCTTTGGTTCAAAACTAACACGTTCTGGTTCAATTGAGATTTTCTGCAAATTCTAAGATATACTTGGGTGTAACTCCCCAGGGAAACATCAGATCACAAAATTGGTTGGTTTTTTAGCATTCCCGACTCAGGACACTACTGATATACGTTTGTTTTTCGAATCTGAGCTTTGGATCAAAAGTAACACGTTCTGGTTGAATTGAGTTTTTCTGCAAATTCTAAGATATACTTGGGTGTAACTCCACAGGGAAACATCAGATCACAAAATGGGTTGGTTTTTTAGCATTCCCGACTCAGGACACTACTAATATACGTTTGTTTTTCGAATCTGAGCTTTGGATCAAAAGTAACACGTTCTGGTTGAATTGAGTTTTTCTGCAAATTCTAAGATATACTTGGGTGTAACTCCCCAGGGAAACATCAGATCACAAAATGGGTTGGTTTTTTAGCATTCCCGACTCAGGACACTACTAATATACCTTTGTTTTTCGAATCTGAGCTTTGGATCAAAAGTAACACATTCTGGTTGAATTGTTTTTCTGCAAATTCTAAGATATACTTGGGTGTAACTCCCCAGGGAAACATCAGATCACAAAATGGGTTGGTTTTTTAGCATTCGGGACTCAGGACACTACTAATATACGTTTGTTTTTCGAATCTGAGCTTTGGATCAAAAGTAACACGTTCTGGTTGAATTGAGTTTTTCTGCAAATTCTAAGATATACTTGGGTGTAACTCCCCAGGGAAACATCAGATCACAAAATGGGTTGGTTTTTTAGCATTCCCGACTCAGGACACTACTAATATACGTTTGTTTTTCGAATCTGAGCTTTGGATCAAAAGTAACACGTTCTGGTTGAATTGAGTTTTTCTGCAAATTCTAAGATATACTTTGGTATAACTCCCCAGGGAAACATCAGATCACAAAATGGGTTGGTTTTTTAGCATTCCCGATTCAGGACACTACTAATATACGTTTGTTTTTCGAATCTGAGCTTTGGATCAAAAGTAACACGTTCTGGTTGAATTGAGTTTTTCTGCAAATTCTAAGATATACTTTGGTGTAACTCCCCAGGGAAACATCAGATCACAAAATGGGTTGGTTTTTTAGCATCCCGACTCAGGACACTACTAATATACGTTTGTTTTTCGAATCTGAGCTTTGGATCAAAAGTAACACGTTCTGGTTGAAATGAGTTTTTCTGCAAATTCTAAGATATACTTGGGTGTAACTCCCCAGGGGAACATCAGATCACAAAATGGGTTGGTTTTTTAGCATTCCCGACTCAGGACACTACTAATATACGTTTGTTTTTCGGATCTGAGCTTTGGTTCAAAAGTTACACATTCTGGTTCAATTGAGTTTTTCTGCAAATTCTAAGATATACTTGGGTGTAACTCCCCAGGGAAACATGAGATCACAAAATTGGTTGGTTTTTTAGCATTCCCGACTCAGGACACTACTGATATACGTTTGTTTTTCGAATCTGAGCTTTGGATCAAAAGTAACACGTTCTGGTTGAATTGAGTTTTTCTGCAAATTCTAAGATATACTTGGGTGTAACTCCCCAGGGAAACATCAGATCACAAAATGGGTTGGTTTTTTAGCATTCCCGACTCAGGACACTACTAATATACGTTTGTTTTTCGAATCTGAGCTTTGGATCAAAAGTAACACGTTCTGGTTGAATTGAGTTTTTCTGCAAATTCTAAGATATACTTTGGTGTAACTCCCCAGGGAAACATCAGATCACAAAATTGGTTGGTTTTTTAGCATTCCCGACTCAGGACACTACTGATATACGTTTGTTTTTCGAATCTGAGCTTTGGATCAAAAGTAACACGTTCTGGTTGAATTGAGTTTTTCTGCAAATTCTAAGATATACTTGGGTGTAACTCCCCAGGGAAACATCAGATCACAAAATGGGTTGGTTTTTTAGCATTCCCGACTCAGGACACTACTAATATACGTTTGTTTTTCGAATCTGAGCTTTGGATCAAAAGTAACACGTTCTGGTTGAATTGAGTTTTTCTGCAAATTCTAAGATATACTTGGGTGTAACTCCCCAGGGAAACATCAGATCACAAAATGGGTTGGTTTTTTAGCATTCCCGACTCAGGACACTACTAATATACGTTTGTTTTTCGGATCTGAGCTTTGGATCAAAAGTAACACGTTCTGGTTGAATTGAGATTTTCTGCAAATTCTAAGATATACTTGGGTGTAACTCCCCAGGGAAACATCAGATCACAAAATGGGTTGGTTTTTTAGCATTCCCGACTCAGGACACTACTAATATACGTTTATTTTTCGGATCTGAGCTTTGGTTCAAAAGTTACACATTCTGGTTCAATTGAGTTTTTCTGCAAATTCTAAGATATACTTGGGTGTAACTCCCCAGGGAAACATCAGATCACAAAATGGGTTGGTTTTTTAGCATTCCCGACTCAGGACACTACTAATATACGTTTGTTTTTCGAATCTGAGCTTTGGATCCAAAGTAACACGTTCTGGTTGAATTGAGTTTTTCTGCAAATTCTAAGATATACTTGGGTGTAACTCCCCAGGGAAACATCAGATCACAAAATGGGTTGGTTTTTTAGCATTCCCGACTCAGGACATTACTAATATACGTTTGTTTTTCGGATCTGAGCTTTGGTTCAAAACTAACACGTTCTGGTTCAATTGAGATTTTCTGCAAATTCTAAGATATACTTGGGTGTAACTCCCCAGGGAAACATCAGATCACAAAATGGGTTGGTTTTTTAGCATTCCCGACTCAGGACACTACTAATATACGTTTGTTTTTCAAATCTGAGCTTTGGATCAAAAGTAACACGTTCTGGTTCAATTGAGTTTTTCTGCAAATTCTAAGATATACTTGGGTGTAACTCCCCAGGGAAACATCAGATCACAAAATGGGTTGGTTTTTTAGCATTCCCGACTCAGGACACTACTAATATACGTTTGTTTTTCAAATCTGAGCTTTGGATCAAAAGTAACACGTTCTGGTTCAATTGAGTTTTTCTGCAAATTCTAAGATATACTTGGGTGTAACTCCCCAGGGAAACATCAGATCACAAAATGGGTTGGTTTTTTAGCATTCCCGACTCAGGACACTACTAATATACGTTTGTATTTCAAATCTGAGCTTTGGATCAAAAGTAACACGTTCTGGTTCAATTGAGTTTTTCTGCAAATTCTAAGATATACTTTGGTGTAACTCCCCAGGGAAACATCAGATCACAAAATTGGTTGGTTTTTTAGCATTCCCGACTCAGGACACTACTGATATACGTTTGTTTTTCGAATCTGAGCTTTGGATCAAAAGTAACACGTTCTGGTTGAATTGAGTTTTTCTGCAAATTCTAAGATATACTTGGGTGTAACTCCCCAGGGAAACATCAGATCACAAAATGGGTTGGTTTTTTAGCATTCCCGACTCAGGACACTACTAATATACGTTTGTTTTTCGAATCTGAGCTTTGGATCAAAAGTAACACGTTCTGGTTGAATTGAGTTTTTCTGCAAATTCTAAGATATACTTTGGTGTAACTCCCCAGGGAAACATCAGATCACAAAATGGGTTGGTTTTTTAGCATTCCCGACTCAGGACACTACTAATATACGTTTGTTTTTCGGATCTGAGCTTTGGATCAAAAGTAACACGTTCTGGTTGAATTGAGATTTTCTGCAAATTCTAAGATATACTTGGGTGTAACTCCCCAGGGAAACATCAGATCACAAAATGGGTTGGTTTTTTAGCATTCCCGACTCAGGACACTACTAATATACGTTTATTTTTCGGATCTGAGCTTTGGTTCAAAAGTTACACATTCTGGTTCAATTGAGTTTTTCTGCAAATTCTAAGATATACTTGGGTGTAACTCCCCAGGGAAACATCAGATCACAAAATGGGTTGGTTTTTTAGCATTCCCGACTCAGGACACTACTAATATACGTTTGTTTTTCGAATCTGAGCTTTGGATCCAAAGTAACACGTTCTGGTTGAATTGAGTTTTTCTGCAAATTCTAAGATATACTTGGGTGTAACTCCCCAGGGAAACATCAGATCACAAAATGGGTTGGTTTTTTAGCATTCCCGACTCAGGACATTACTAATATACGTTTGTTTTTCGGATCTGAGCTTTGGTTCAAAACTAACACGTTCTGGTTCAATTGAGATTTTCTGCAAATTCTAAGATATACTTGGGTGTAACTCCCCAGGGAAACATCAGATCACAAAATGGGTTGGTTTTTTAGCATTCCCGACTCAGGACATTACTAATATACGTTTGTTTTTCGGATCTGAGCTTTGGTTCAAAACTAACACGTTCTGGTTCAATTGAGATTTTCTGCAAATTCTAAGATATACTTGGGTGTAACTCCCCAGGGAAACATCAGATCACAAAATGGGTTGGTTTTTTAGCATTCCCGACTCAGGACACTACTAATATACGTTTGTTTTTCAAATCTGAGCTTTGGATCAAAAGTAACACGTTCTGGTTCAATTGAGTTTTTCTGCAAATTCTAAGATATACTTGGGTGTAACTCCCCAGGGAAACATCAGATCACAAAATGGGTTGGTTTTTTAGCATTCCCGACTCAGGACACTACTAATATACGTTTGTTTTTCAAATCTGAGCTTTGGATCAAAAGTAACACGTTCTGGTTCAATTGAGTTTTTCTGCAAATTCTAAGATATACTTGGGTGTAACTCCCCAGGGAAACATCAGATCACAAAATGGGTTGGTTTTTTAGCATTCCCGACTCAGGACACTACTAATATACGTTTGTATTTCAAATCTGAGCTTTGGATCAAAAGTAACACGTTCTGGTTCAATTGAGTTTTTCTGCAAATTCTAAGATATACTTTGGTGTAACTCCCCAGGGAAACATCAGATCACAAAATTGGTTGGTTTTTTAGCATTCCCGACTCAGGACACTACTGATATACGTTTGTTTTTCGAATCTGAGCTTTGGATCAAAAGTAACACGTTCTGGTTGAATTGAGTTTTTCTGCAAATTCTAAGATATACTTGGGTGTAACTCCCCAGGGAAACATCAGATCACAAAATGGGTTGGTTTTTTAGCATTCCCGACTCAGGACACTACTAATATACGTTTGTTTTTCGAATCTGAGCTTTGGATCAAAAGTAACACGTTCTGGTTGAATTGAGTTTTTCTGCAAATTCTAAGATATACTTTGGTGTAACTCCCCAGGGAAACATCAGATCACAAAATGGGTTGGTTTTTTAGCATTCCCGACTCAGGACACTACTAATATACGTTTGTTTTTCGGATCTGAGCTTTGGATCAAAAGTAACACGTTCTGGTTGAATTGAGATTTTCTGCAAATTCTAAGATATACTTGGGTGTAACTCCCCAGGGAAACATCAGATCACAAAATGGGTTGGTTTTTTAGCATTCCCGACTCAGGACACTACTAATATACGTTTATTTTTCGGATCTGAGCTTTGGTTCAAAAGTTACACATTCTGGTTCAATTGAGTTTTTCTGCAAATTCTAAGATATACTTGGGTGTAACTCCCCAGGGAAACATCAGATCACAAAATGGGTTGGTTTTTTAGCATTCCCGACTCAGGACACTACTAATATACGTTTGTTTTTCGAATCTGAGCTTTGGATCCAAAGTAACACGTTCTGGTTGAATTGAGTTTTTCTGCAAATTCTAAGATATACTTGGGTGTAACTCCCCAGGGAAACATCAGATCACAAAATGGGTTGGTTTTTTAGCATTCCCGACTCAGGACATTACTAATATACGTTTGTTTTTCGGATCTGAGCTTTGGTTCAAAACTAACACGTTCTGGTTCAATTGAGATTTTCTGCAAATTCTAAGATATACTTGGGTGTAACTCCCCAGGGAAACATCAGATCACAAAATGGGTTGGTTTTTTAGCATTCCCGACTCAGGACACTACTAATATACGTTTGTTTTTCAAATCTGAGCTTTGGATCAAAAGTAACACGTTCTGGTTCAATTGAGTTTTTCTGCAAATTCTAAGATATACTTGGGTGTAACTCCCCAGGGAAACATCAGATCACAAAATGGGTTGGTTTTTTAGCATTCCCGACTCAGGACACTACTAATATACGTTTGTATTTCAAATCTGAGCTTTGGATCAAAAGTAACACGTTCTGGTTGAATTGAGTTTTTCTGCAAATTCTAAGATACTTGGGTGTAACTCCCCAGGGAAACATCAGATCACAAAATGGGTTGGTTTTTTAGCATTCCCGACTCAGGACACTACTAATATACGTTTGTTTTTCGAATCTGAGCTTTGGATCAAAAGTAACACGTTCTGGTTGAATTGAGTTTTTCTGCAAATTCTAAGATATACTTGGGTGTAACTCCCCAGGGAAACATCAGATCACAAAATGGGTTGGTTTTTTAGCATTCCCGACTCAGGACACTACTAATGTACGTTTGTTTTTCGGATCTGAGCTTTGGTTCAAAACTAACACGTTCTGGTTCAATTGAGATTTTCTGCAAATTCTAAGATATACTTGGGTGTAACTCCCCAGGGAAACATCAGATCACAAAATTGGTTGGTTTTTTAGCATTCCCGACTCAGGACACTACTGATATACGTTTGTTTTTCGAATCTGAGCTTTGGATCAAAAGTAACACGTTCTGGTTGAATTGAGTTTTTCTGCAAATTCTAAGATATACTTGGGTGTAACTCCACAGGGAAACATCAGATCACAAAATGGGTTGGTTTTTTAGCATTCCCGACTCAGGACACTACTAATATACGTTTGTTTTTCGAATCTGAGCTTTGGATCAAAAGTAACACGTTCTGGTTG
Organism: Thamnophis sirtalis; assembly: GCF_051295495.1. NCBI lineage: Eukaryota > Metazoa > Chordata > Lepidosauria > Squamata > Natricidae > Thamnophis > Thamnophis sirtalis. The sequence continues at coordinate 17,495 of NW_028261428.1, forward strand.
AATTGAGTTTTTCTGCAAATTCTAAGATATACTTGGGTGTAACTCCCCAGGGAAACATCAGATCACAAAATGGGTTGGTTTTTTAGCATTCCCGACTCAGGACACTACTAATATACCTTTGTTTTTCGAATCTGAGCTTTGGATCAAAAGTAACACATTCTGGTTGAATTGTTTTTCTGCAAATTCTAAGATATACTTGGGTGTAACTCCCCAGGGAAACATCAGATCACAAAATGGGTTGGTTTTTTAGCATTCGGGACTCAGGACACTACTAATATACGTTTGTTTTTCGAATCTGAGCTTTGGATCAAAAGTAACACGTTCTGGTTGAATTGAGTTTTTCTGCAAATTCTAAGATATACTTGGGTGTAACTCCCCAGGGAAACATCAGATCACAAAATGGGTTGGTTTTTTAGCATTCCCGACTCAGGACACTACTAATATACGTTTGTTTTTCGAATCTGAGCTTTGGATCAAAAGTAACACGTTCTGGTTGAATTGAGTTTTTCTGCAAATTCTAAGATATACTTGGGTGTAACTCCCCAGGGAAACATCAGATCACAAAATGGGTTGGTTTTTTAGCATTCCCGACTCAGGACACTACTAATATACGTTTGTTTTTCGAATCTGAGCTTTGGATCAAAAGTAACACGTTCTGGTTGAATTGAGTTTTTCTGCAAATTCTAAGATATACTTTGGTGTAACTCCCCAGGGAAACATCAGATCACAAAATTGGTTGGTATTTTAGCATTCCCGACTCAGGACACTACTGATATACGTTTGTTTTTCGAATCTGAGCTTTGGATCAAAAGTAACACGTTCTGGTTGAATTGAGTTTTTCTGCAAATTCTAAGATATACTTGGGTGTAACTCCCCAGGGAAACATCAGATCACAAAATGGGTTGGTTTTTTAGCATTCCCGACTCAGGACACTACTAATATACGTTTGTTTTTCGGATCTGAGCTTTGGATCAAAAGTAACACGTTCTGGTTGAATTGAGTTTTTCTGCAAATTCTAAGATATACTTGGGTGTAACTCCCCAGGGAAACATCAGATCACAAAATGGGTTGGTTTTTTAGCATTCCCGACTCAGGACACTACTAATATACGTTTGTTTTTCGGATCTGAGCTTTGGATCAAAAGTAACACGTTCTGGTTGAATTGAGATTTTCTGCAAATTCTAAGATATACTTGGGTGTAACTCCCCAGGGAAACATCAGATCACAAAATGGGTTGGTTTTTTAGCATTCCCGACTCAGGACACTACTAATATACGTTTATTTTTCGGATCTGAGCTTTGGTTCAAAAGTTACACATTCTGGTTCAATTGAGTTTTTCTGCAAATTCTAAGATATACTTGGGTGTAACTCCCCAGGGAAACATCAGATCACAAAATGGGTTGGTTTTTTAGCATTCCCGACTCAGGACACTACTAATATACGTTTGTTTTTCGAATCTGAGCTTTGGATCCAAAGTAACACGTTCTGGTTGAATTGAGTTTTTCTGCAAATTCTAAGATATACTTGGGTGTAACTCCCCAGGGAAACATCAGATCACAAAATGGGTTGGTTTTTTAGCATTCCCGACTCAGGACATTACTAATATACGTTTGTTTTTCGGATCTGAGCTTTGGTTCAAAACTAACACGTTCTGGTTCAATTGAGATTTTCTGCAAATTCTAAGATATACTTGGGTGTAACTCCCCAGGGAAACATCAGATCACAAAATGGGTTGGTTTTTTAGCATTCCCGACTCAGGACACTACTAATATACGTTTGTTTTTCAAATCTGAGCTTTGGATCAAAAGTAACACGTTCTGGTTCAATTGAGTTTTTCTGCAAATTCTAAGATATACTTGGGTGTAACTCCCCAGGGAAACATCAGATCACAAAATGGGTTGGTTTTTTAGCATTCCCGACTCAGGACACTACTAATATACGTTTGTTTTTCAAATCTGAGCTTTGGATCAAAAGTAACACGTTCTGGTTCAATTGAGTTTTTCTGCAAATTCTAAGATATACTTGGGTGTAACTCCCCAGGGAAACATCAGATCACAAAATGGGTTGGTTTTTTAGCATTCCCGACTCAGGACACTACTAATATACGTTTGTATTTCAAATCTGAGCTTTGGATCAAAAGTAACACGTTCTGGTTCAATTGAGTTTTTCTGCAAATTCTAAGATATACTTGGGTGTAACTCCCCAGGGAAACATCAGATCACAAAATGGGTTGGTTTTTTAGCATTCCCGACTCAGGACACTACTAATATACGTTTGTATTTCAAATCTGAGCTTTGGATCAAAAGTAACACGTTCTGGTTGAATTGAGTTTTTCTGCAAATTCTAAGATACTTGGGTGTAACTCCCCAGGGAAACATCAGATCACAAAATGGGTTGGTTTTTTAGCATTCCCGACTCAGGACACTACTAATATACGTTTGTTTTTCGGATCTGAGTTACACGTTCTGGTTCAATTGAGATTTTCTGCAAATTCTAAGATATACTTGGGTGTAACTCCGCAGGGCAACATCAGATCACAAAATGGAGTGGTTTTTTAGCATTCCCGACTCAGGACACTACTAATATACGTTTGTTTTTCGGATCTGAGCTTTGGTTCAAAAGTTGTTTGTTCTGGTTCAATTGAGTTTATCTGCAAATTCTAAGATATACTTTGGTGTAACTCCCCAGGGAAACATCAGATCACAAAATGGGTTGGTTTTTTAGCATTCCCGACTCAGGACACTACTAATATACCTTTGTTTTTCGGATCTGAGCTTTGGTTCAAAAGTTACACATTCTGGTTCAATTGAGTTTTTCTGCAAATTCTAAGATATACTTGGGTGTAACTCCCCAGGGAAACATGAGATCACAAAATTGGTTGGTTTTTTAGCATTCCCGACTCAGGACACTACTGATATACGTTTGTTTTTCGAATCTGAGCTTTGGATCAAAAGTAACACGTTCTGGTTGAATTGAGTTTTTCTGCAAATTCTAAGATATACTTGGGTGTAACTCCCCAGGGAAACATCAGATCACAAAATTGGTTGGTTTTTTAGCATTCCCGACTCAGGACACTACTAATATACGTTTGTTTTTCGAATCTGAGCTTTGGATCAAAAGTAACACGTTCTGGTTGAATTGAGTTTTTCTGCAAATTCTAAGATATACTTTGGTGTAACTCCCCAGGGAAACATCAGATCACAAAATTGGTTGGTTTTTTAGCATTCCCGACTCAGGACACTACTGATATACGTTTGTTTTTCGAATCTGAGCTTTGGATCAAAAGTAACACGTTCTGGTTGAATTGAGTTTTTCTGCAAATTCTAAGATATACTTGGGTGTAACTCCCCAGGGAAACATCAGATCACAAAATGGGTTGGTTTTTTAGCATTCCCGACTCAGGACACTACTAATATACGTTTGTTTTTCGAATCTGAGCTTTGGATCAAAAGTAACACGTTCTGGTTGAATTGAGTTTTTCTGCAAATTCTAAGATATACTTTGGTGTAACTCCCCAGGGAAACATCAGATCACAAAATGGGTTGGTTTTTTAGCATTCCCGACTCAGGACACTACTAATATACGTTTGTTTTTCGAATCTGAGCTTTGGATCAAAAGTAACACGTTCTGGTTGAATTGAGATTTTCTGCAAATTCTAAGATATACTTGGGTGTAACTCCCCAGGGAAACATCAGATCACAAAATGGGTTGGTTTTTTAGCATTCCCGACTCAGGACACTACTAATATACGTTTATTTTTCGGATCTGAGCTTTGGTTCAAAAGTTACACATTCTGGTTCAATTGAGTTTTTCTGCAAATTCTAAGATATACTTGGGTGTAACTCCCCAGGGAAACATCAGATCACAAAATGGGTTGGTTTTTTAGCATTCCCGACTCAGGACACTACTAATATACGTTTGTTTTTCGAATCTGAGCTTTGGATCCAAAGTAACACGTTCTGGTTGAATTGAGTTTTTCTGCAAATTCTAAGATATACTTGGGTGTAACTCCCCAGGGAAACATCAGATCACAAAATGGGTTGGTTTTTTAGCATTCCCGACTCAGGACACTACTAATATACGTTTGTTTTTCGGATCTGAGCTTTGGTTCAAAACTAACACGTTCTGGTTCAATTGAGATTTTCTGCAAATTCTAAGATATACTTGGGTGTAACTCCCCAGGGAAACATCAGATCACAAAATGGGTTGGTTTTTTAGCATTCCCGACTCAGGACACTACTAATATACGTTTGTTTTTCAAATCTGAGCTTTGGATCAAAAGTAACACGTTCTGGTTCAATTGAGTTTTTCTGCAAATTCTAAGATATACTTGGGTGTAACTCCCCAGGGAAACATCAGATCACAAAATGGGTTGGTTTTTTCGCATTCCCGACTCAGGATACTACTAATATACCTTTGTTTTTCGAATCTGAGCTTTGGATCAAAAGTAACACATTCTGGTTGAATTGAGTTTTTCTGCAAATTCTAAGATATACTTGGGTGTAACTCCCCAGGGAAACATCAGATCACAAAATGGGTTGGTTTTTTAGCATTCGGGACTCAGGACACTACTAATATACGTTTGTTTTTCGAATCTGAGCTTTGGATCAAAAGTAACACGTTCTGGTTGAATTGAGTTTTTCTGCAAATTCTAAGATATACTTTGGTGTAACTCCCCAGGGAAACATCAGATCACAAAATGGGTTGGTTTTTTAGCATTCCCGATTCAGGACACTACTAATATACGTTTGTTTTTCGAATCTGAGCTTTGGATCAAAAGTAACACGTTCTGGTTCAATTGAGTTTTTCTGCAAATTCTAAGATATACTTGGGTGTAACTCCCCAGGGAAACATCAGATCACAAAATGGGTTGGTTTTTTAGCATTCCCGACTCAGGACACTACTAATATACGTTTGTATTTCAAATCTGAGCTTTGGATCAAAAGTAACACGTTCTGGTTCAATTGAGTTTTTCTGCAAATTCTAAGATATACTTTGGTGTAACTCCCCAGGGAAACATCAGATCACAAAATTGGTTGGTTTTTTAGCATTCCCGACTCAGGACACTACTGATATACGTTTGTTTTTCGAATCTGAGCTTTGGATCAAAAGTAACACGTTCTGGTTGAATTGAGTTTTTCTGCAAATTCTAAGATATACTTGGGTGTAACTCCCCAGGGAAACATCAGATCACAAAATGGGTTGGTTTTTTAGCATTCCCGACTCAGGACACTACTAATATACGTTTGTTTTTCGAATCTGAGCTTTGGATCAAAAGTAACACGTTCTGGTTGAATTGAGTTTTTCTGCAAATTCTAAGATATACTTTGGTGTAACTCCCCAGGGAAACATCAGATCACAAAATGGGTTGGTTTTTTAGCATTCCCGACTCAGGACACTACTAATATACGTTTGTTTTTCGGATCTGAGCTTTGGATCAAAAGTAACACGTTCTGGTTGAATTGAGATTTTCTGCAAATTCTAAGATATACTTGGGTGTAACTCCCCAGGGAAACATCAGATCACAAAATGGGTTGGTTTTTTAGCATTCCCGACTCAGGACACTACTAATATACGTTTATTTTTCGGATCTGAGCTTTGGTTCAAAAGTTACACATTCTGGTTCAATTGAGTTTTTCTGCAAATTCTAAGATATACTTGGGTGTAACTCCCCAGGGAAACATCAGATCACAAAATGGGTTGGTTTTTTAGCATTCCCGACTCAGGACACTACTAATATACGTTTGTTTTTCGAATCTGAGCTTTGGATCCAAAGTAACACGTTCTGGTTGAATTGAGTTTTTCTGCAAATTCTAAGATATACTTGGGTGTAACTCCCCAGGGAAACATCAGATCACAAAATGGGTTGGTTTTTTAGCATTCCCGACTCAGGACATTACTAATATACGTTTGTTTTTCGGATCTGAGCTTTGGTTCAAAACTAACACGTTCTGGTTCAATTGAGATTTTCTGCAAATTCTAAGATATACTTGGGTGTAACTCCCCAGGGAAACATCAGATCACAAAATGGGTTGGTTTTTTAGCATTCCCGACTCAGGACACTACTAATATACGTTTGTTTTTCAAATCTGAGCTTTGGATCAAAAGTAACACGTTCTGGTTCAATTGAGTTTTTCTGCAAATTCTAAGATATACTTGGGTGTAACTCCCCAGGGAAACATCAGATCACAAAATGGGTTGGTTTTTTAGCATTCCCGACTCAGGACACTACTAATATACGTTTGTATTTCAAATCTGAGCTTTGGATCAAAAGTAACACGTTCTGGTTGAATTGAGTTTTTCTGCAAATTCTAAGATACTTGGGTGTAACTCCCCAGGGAAACATCAGATCACAAAATGGGTTGGTTTTTTAGCATTCCCGACTCAGGACACTACTAATATACGTTTGTTTTTCGAATCTGAGCTTTGGATCAAAAGTAACACGTTCTGGTTGAATTGAGTTTTTCTGCAAATTCTAAGATATACTTGGGTGTAACTCCCCAGGGAAACATCAGATCACAAAATGGGTTGGTTTTTTAGCATTCCCGACTCAGGACACTACTAATGTACGTTTGTTTTTCGGATCTGAGCTTTGGTTCAAAACTAACACGTTCTGGTTCAATTGAGATTTTCTGCAAATTCTAAGATATACTTGGGTGTAACTCCCCAGGGAAACATCAGATCACAAAATTGGTTGGTTTTTTAGCATTCCCGACTCAGGACACTACTGATATACGTTTGTTTTTCGAATCTGAGCTTTGGATCAAAAGTAACACGTTCTGGTTGAATTGAGTTTTTCTGCAAATTCTAAGATATACTTGGGTGTAACTCCACAGGGAAACATCAGATCACAAAATGGGTTGGTTTTTTAGCATTCCCGACTCAGGACACTACTAATATACGTTTGTTTTTCGAATCTGAGCTTTGGATCAAAAGTAACACGTTCTGGTTGAATTGAGTTTTTCTGCAAATTCTAAGATATACTTGGGTGTAACTCCCCAGGGAAACATCAGATCACAAAATGGGTTGGTTTTTTAGCATTCCCGACTCAGGACACTACTAATATACCTTTGTTTTTCGAATCTGAGCTTTGGATCAAAAGTAACACATTCTGGTTGAATTGTTTTTCTGCAAATTCTAAGATATACTTGGGTGTAACTCCCCAGGGAAACATCAGATCACAAAATGGGTTGGTTTTTTAGCATTCGGGACTCAGGACACTACTAATATACGTTTGTTTTTCGAATCTGAGCTTTGGATCAAAAGTAACACGTTCTGGTTGAATTGAGTTTTTCTGCAAATTCTAAGATATACTTGGGTGTAACTCCCCAGGGAAACATCAGATCACAAAATGGGTTGGTTTTTTAGCATTCCCGACTCAGGACACTACTAATATACGTTTGTTTTTCGAATCTGAGCTTTGGATCAAAAGTAACACGTTCTGGTTGAATTGAGTTTTTCTGCAAATTCTAAGATATACTTGGGTGTAACTCCCCAGGGAAACATCAGATCACAAAATGGGTTGGTTTTTTAGCATTCCCGACTCAGGACACTACTAATATACGTTTGTTTTTCGAATCTGAGCTTTGGATCAAAAGTAACACGTTCTGGTTGAATTGAGTTTTTCTGCAAATTCTAAGATATACTTTGGTGTAACTCCCCAGGGAAACATCAGATCACAAAATTGGTTGGTATTTTAGCATTCCCGACTCAGGACACTACTGATATACGTTTGTTTTTCGAATCTGAGCTTTGGATCAAAAGTAACACGTTCTGGTTGAATTGAGTTTTTCTGCAAATTCTAAGATATACTTGGGTGTAACTCCCCAGGGAAACATCAGATCACAAAATGGGTTGGTTTTTTAGCATTCCCGACTCAGGACACTACTAATATACGTTTGTTTTTCGGATCTGAGCTTTGGATCAAAAGTAACACGTTCTGGTTGAATTGAGTTTTTCTGCAAATTCTAAGATATACTTGGGTGTAACTCCCCAGGGAAACATCAGATCACAAAATGGGTTGGTTTTTTAGCATTCCCGACTCAGGACACTACTAATATACGTTTGTTTTTCGGATCTGAGCTTTGGATCAAAAGTAACACGTTCTGGTTGAATTGAGATTTTCTGCAAATTCTAAGATATACTTGGGTGTAACTCCCCAGGGAAACATCAGATCACAAAATGGGTTGGTTTTTTAGCATTCCCGACTCAGGACACTACTAATATACGTTTATTTTTCGGATCTGAGCTTTGGTTCAAAAGTTACACATTCTGGTTCAATTGAGTTTTTCTGCAAATTCTAAGATATACTTGGGTGTAACTCCCCAGGGAAACATCAGATCACAAAATGGGTTGGTTTTTTAGCATTCCCGACTCAGGACACTACTAATATACGTTTGTTTTTCGAATCTGAGCTTTGGATCCAAAGTAACACGTTCTGGTTGAATTGAGTTTTTCTGCAAATTCTAAGATATACTTGGGTGTAACTCCCCAGGGAAACATCAGATCACAAAATGGGTTGGTTTTTTAGCATTCCCGACTCAGGACATTACTAATATACGTTTGTTTTTCGGATCTGAGCTTTGGTTCAAAACTAACACGTTCTGGTTCAATTGAGATTTTCTGCAAATTCTAAGATATACTTGGGTGTAACTCCCCAGGGAAACATCAGATCACAAAATGGGTTGGTTTTTTAGCATTCCCGACTCAGGACACTACTAATATACGTTTGTTTTTCAAATCTGAGCTTTGGATCAAAAGTAACACGTTCTGGTTCAATTGAGTTTTTCTGCAAATTCTAAGATATACTTGGGTGTAACTCCCCAGGGAAACATCAGATCACAAAATGGGTTGGTTTTTTAGCATTCCCGACTCAGGACACTACTAATATACGTTTGTTTTTCAAATCTGAGCTTTGGATCAAAAGTAACACGTTCTGGTTCAATTGAGTTTTTCTGCAAATTCTAAGATATACTTGGGTGTAACTCCCCAGGGAAACATCAGATCACAAAATGGGTTGGTTTTTTAGCATTCCCGACTCAGGACACTACTAATATACGTTTGTATTTCAAATCTGAGCTTTGGATCAAAAGTAACACGTTCTGGTTCAATTGAGTTTTTCTGCAAATTCTAAGATATACTTGGGTGTAACTCCCCAGGGAAACATCAGATCACAAAATGGGTTGGTTTTTTAGCATTCCCGACTCAGGACACTACTAATATACGTTTGTATTTCAAATCTGAGCTTTGGATCAAAAGTAACACGTTCTGGTTGAATTGAGTTTTTCTGCAAATTCTAAGATACTTGGGTGTAACTCCCCAGGGAAACATCAGATCACAAAATGGGTTGGTTTTTTAGCATTCCCGACTCAGGACACTACTAATATACGTTTGTTTTTCGGATCTGAGTTACACGTTCTGGTTCAATTGAGATTTTCTGCAAATTCTAAGATATACTTGGGTGTAACTCCGCAGGGCAACATCAGATCACAAAATGGAGTGGTTTTTTAGCATTCCCGACTCAGGACACTACTAATATACGTTTGTTTTTCGGATCTGAGCTTTGGTTCAAAAGTTGTTTGTTCTGGTTCAATTGAGTTTATCTGCAAATTCTAAGATATACTTTGGTGTAACTCCCCAGGGAAACATCAGATCACAAAATGGGTTGGTTTTTTAGCATTCCCGACTCAGGACACTACTAATATACCTTTGTTTTTCGGATCTGAGCTTTGGTTCAAAAGTTACACATTCTGGTTCAATTGAGTTTTTCTGCAAATTCTAAGATATACTTGGGTGTAACTCCCCAGGGAAACATGAGATCACAAAATTGGTTGGTTTTTTAGCATTCCCGACTCAGGACACTACTGATATACGTTTGTTTTTCGAATCTGAGCTTTGGATCAAAAGTAACACGTTCTGGTTGAATTGAGTTTTTCTGCAAATTCTAAGATATACTTGGGTGTAACTCCCCAGGGAAACATCAGATCACAAAATGGGTTGGTTTTTTAGCATTCCCGACTCAGGACACTACTAATATACGTTTGTTTTTCGAATCTGAGCTTTGGATCAAAAGTAACACGTTCTGGTTGAATTGAGTTTTTCTGCAAATTCTAAGATATACTTTGGTGTAACTCCCCAGGGAAACATCAGATCACAAAATTGGTTGGTTTTTTAGCATTCCCGACTCAGGACACTACTGATATACGTTTGTTTTTCGAATCTGAGCTTTGGATCAAAAGTAACACGTTCTGGTTGAATTGAGTTTTTCTGCAAATTCTAAGATATACTTGGGTGTAACTCCCCAGGGAAACATCAGATCACAAAATGGGTTGGTTTTTTAGCATTCCCGACTCAGGACACTACTAATATACGTTTGTTTTTCGAATCTGAGCTTTGGATCAAAAGTAACACGTTCTGGTTGAATTGAGTTTTTCTGCAAATTCTAAGATATACTTTGGTGTAACTCCCCAGGGAAACATCAGATCACAAAATGGGTTGGTTTTTTAGCATTCCCGACTCAGGACACTACTAATATACGTTTGTTTTTCGAATCTGAGCTTTGGATCAAAAGTAACACGTTCTGGTTGAATTGAGATTTTCTGCAAATTCTAAGATATACTTGGGTGTAACTCCCCAGGGAAACATCAGATCACAAAATGGGTTGGTTTTTTAGCATTCCCGACTCAGGACACTACTAATATACGTTTATTTTTCGGATCTGAGCTTTGGTTCAAAAGTTACACATTCTGGTTCAATTGAGTTTTTCTGCAAATTCTAAGATATACTTGGGTGTAACTCCCCAGGGAAACATCAGATCACAAAATGGGTTGGTTTTTTAGCATTCCCGACTCAGGACACTACTAATATACGTTTTTTTTTCGAATCTGAGCTTTGGATCCAAAGTAACACGTTCTGGTTGAATTGAGTTTTTCTGCAAATTCTAAGATATACTTGGGTGTAACTCCCCAGGGAAACATCAGATCACAAAATGGGTTGGTTTTTTAGCATTCCCGACTCAGGACACTACTAATATACGTTTGTTTTTCGGATCTGAGCTTTGGTTCAAAACTAACACGTTCTGGTTCAATTGAGATTTTCTGCAAATTCTAAGATATACTTGGGTGTAACTCCCCAGGGAAACATCAGATCACAAAATGGGTTGGTTTTTTAGCATTCCCGACTCAGGACACTACTAATATACGTTTGTTTTTCAAATCTGAGCTTTGGATCAAAAGTAACACGTTCTGGTTCAATTGAGTTTTTCTGCAAATTCTAAGATATACTTGGGTGTAACTCCCCAGGGAAACATCAGATCACAAAATGGGTTGGTTTTTTCGCATTCCCGACTCAGGATACTACTAATATACCTTTGTTTTTCGAATCTGAGCTTTGGATCAAAAGTAACACATTCTGGTTGAATTGAGTTTTTCTGCAAATTCTAAGATATACTTGGGTGTAACTCCCCAGGGAAACATCAGATCACAAAATGGGTTGGTTTTTTAGCATTCGGGACTCAGGACACTACTAATATACGTTTGTTTTTCGAATCTGAGCTTTGGATCAAAAGTAACACGTTCTGGTTGAATTGAGTTTTTCTGCAAATTCTAAGATATACTTTGGTGTAACTCCCCAGGGAAACATCAGATCACAAAATGGGTTGGTTTTTTAGCATTCCCGATTCAGGACACTACTAATATACGTTTGTTTTTCGAATCTGAGCTTTGGATCAAAAGTAACACGTTCTGGTTGAATTGAGTTTTTCTGCAAATTCTAAGATATACTTTGGTGTAACTCCCCAGGGAAACATCAGATCACAAAATGGGTTGGTTTTTTAGCATTCCCGACTCAGGACACTACTAATATACGTTTGTTTTTCGAATCTGAGCTTTGGATCAAAAGTAACACGTTCTGGTTGAAATGAGTTTTTCTGCAAATTCTAAGATATACTTGGGTGTAACTCCCCAGGGAAACATCAGATCACAAAATGGGTTGGTTTTTTAGCATTCCCGACTCAGGACACTACTAATATACGTTTGTTTTTCGGATCTGAGCTTTGGTTCAAAAGTTACACATTCTGGTTCAATTGAGTTTTTCTGCAAATTCTAAGATATACTTGGGTGTAACTCCCCAGGGAAACATGAGATCACAAAATTGGTTGGTTTTTTAGCATTCCCGACTCAGGACACTACTGATATACGTTTGTTTTTCGAATCTGAGCTTTGGATCAAAAGTAACACGTTCTGGTTGAATTGAGTTTTTCTGCAAATTCTAAGATATACTTGGGTGTAACTCCCCAGGGAAACATCAGATCACAAAATGGGTTGGTTTTTTAGCATTCCCGACTCAGGACACTACTAATATACGTTTGTTTTTCGAATCTGAGCTTTGGATCAAAAGTAACACGTTCTGGTTGAATTGAGTTTTTCTGCAAATTCTAAGATATACTTTGGTGTAACTCCCCAGGGAAACATCAGATCACAAAATTGGTTGGTTTTTTAGCATTCCCGACTCAGGACACTACTGATATACGTTTGTTTTTCGAATCTGAGCTTTGGATCAAAAGTAACACGTTCTGGTTGAATTGAGTTTTTCTGCAAATTCTAAGATATACTTTGGTGTAACTCCCCAGGGAAACATCAGATCACAAAATGGGTTGGTTTTTTAGCATTCCCGACTCAGGACACTACTAATATACGTTTGTTTTTCGGATCTGAGCTTTGGATCAAAAGTAACACGTTCTGGTTGAATTGAGATTTTCTGCAAATTCTAAGATATACTTGGGTGTAACTCCCCAGGGAAACATCAGATCACAAAATGGGTTGGTTTTTTAGCATTCCCGACTCAGGACACTACTAATATACGTTTATTTTTCGGATCTGAGCTTTGGTTCAAAAGTTACACATTCTGGTTCAATTGAGTTTTTCTGCAAATTCTAAGATATACTTGGGTGTAACTCCCCAGGGAAACATCAGATCACAAAATGGGTTGGTTTTTTAGCATTCCCGACTCAGGACACTACTAATATACGTTTGTTTTTCGAATCTGAGCTTTGGATCCAAAGTAACACGTTCTGGTTGAATTGAGTTTTTCTGCAAATTCTAAGATATACTTGGGTGTAACTCCCCAGGGAAACATCAGATCACAAAATGGGTTGGTTTTTTAGCATTCCCGACTCAGGACATTACTAATATACGTTTGTTTTTCGGATCTGAGCTTTGGTTCAAAACTAACACGTTCTGGTTCAATTGAGATTTTCTGCAAATTCTAAGATATACTTGGGTGTAACTCCCCAGGGAAACATCAGATCACAAAATGGGTTGGTTTTTTAGCATTCCCGACTCAGGACACTACTAATATACGTTTGTTTTTCGAATCTGAGCTTTGGATCAAAAGTAACACGTTCTGGTTGAATTGAGTTTTTCTGCAAATTCTAAGATATACTTTGGTGTAACTCCCCAGGGAAACATCAGATCACAAAATGGGTTGGTTTTTTAGCATTCCCGATTCAGGACACTACTAATATACGTTTGTTTTTCGAATCTGAGCTTTGGATCAAAAGTAACACGTTCTGGTTGAATTGAGTTTTTCTGCAAATTCTAAGATATACTTTGGTGTAACTCCCCAGGGAAACATCAGATCACAAAATGGGTTGGTTTTTTAGCATTCCCGACTCAGGACACTACTAATATACGTTTGTTTTTCGAATCTGAGCTTTGGATCAAAAGTAACACGTTCTGGTTGAAATGAGTTTTTCTGCAAATTCTAAGATATACTTGGGTGTAACTCCCCAGGGAAACATCAGATCACAAAATGGGTTGGTTTTTTAGCATTCCCGACTCAGGACACTACTAATATACGTTTGTTTTTCGGATCTGAGCTTTGGTTCAAAAGTTACACATTCTGGTTCAATTGAGTTTTTCTGCAAATTCTAAGATATACTTGGGTGTAACTCCCCAGGGAAACATGAGATCACAAAATTGGTTGGTTTTTTAGCATTCCCGACTCAGGACACTACTGATATACGTTTGTTTTTCGAATCTGAGCTTTGGATCAAAAGTAACACGTTCTGGTTGAATTGAGTTTTTCTGCAAATTCTAAGATATACTTGGGTGTAACTCCCCAGGGAAACATCAGATCACAAAATGGGTTGGTTTTTTAGCATTCCCGACTCAGGACACTACTAATATACGTTTGTTTTTCGAATCTGAGCTTTGGATCAAAAGTAACACGTTCTGGTTGAATTGAGTTTTTCTGCAAATTCTAAGATATACTTTGGTGTAACTCCCCAGGGAAACATCAGATCACAAAATTGGTTGGTTTTTTAGCATTCCCGACTCAGGACACTACTGATATACGTTTGTTTTTCGAATCTGAGCTTTGGATCAAAAGTAACACGTTCTGGTTGAATTGAGTTTTTCTGCAAATTCTAAGATATACTTGGGTGTAACTCCCCAGGGAAACATCAGATCACAAAATGGGTTGGTTTTTTAGCATTCCCGACTCAGGACACTACTAATATACGTTTGTTTTTCGAATCTGAGCTTTGGATCAAAAGTAACACGTTCTGGTTGAATTGAGTTTTTCTGCAAATTCTAAGATATACTTTGGTGTAACTCCCCAGGGAAACATCAGATCACAAAATGGGTTGGTTTTTTAGCATTCCCGACTCAGGACACTACTAATATACGTTTGTTTTTCGGATCTGAGCTTTGGATCAAAAGTAACACGTTCTGGTTGAATTGAGATTTTCTGCAAATTCTAAGATATACTTGGGTGTAACTCCCCAGGGAAACATCAGATCACAAAATGGGTTGGTTTTTTAGCATTCCCGACTCAGGACACTACTAATATACGTTTATTTTTCGGATCTGAGCTTTGGTTCAAAAGTTACACATTCTGGTTCAATTGAGTTTTTCTGCAAATTCTAAGATATACTTGGGTGTAACTCCCCAGGGAAACATCAGATCACAAAATGGGTTGGTTTTTTAGCATTCCCGACTCAGGACACTACTAATATACGTTTGTTTTTCGAATCTGAGCTTTGGATCCAAAGTAACACGTTCTGGTTGAATTGAGTTTTTCTGCAAATTCTAAGATATACTTGGGTGTAACTCCCCAGGGAAACATCAGATCACAAAATGGGTTGGTTTTTTAGCATTCCCGATTCAGGACACTACTAATATACGTTTGTTTTTCGAATCTGAGCTTTGGATCAAAAGTAACACGTTCTGGTTGAATTGAGTTTTTCTGCAAATTCTAAGATATACTTTGGTGTAACTCCCCAGGGAAACATCAGATCACAAAATGGGTTGGTTTTTTAGCATTCCCGACTCAGGACACTACTAATATACGTTTGTTTTTCGAATCTGAGCTTTGGATCAAAAGTAACACGTTCTGGTTGAAATGAGTTTTTCTGCAAATTCTAAGATATACTTGGGTGTAACTCCCCAGGGGAACATCAGATCACAAAATGGGTTGGTTTTTTAGCATTCCCGACTCAGGACACTACTAATATACGTTTGTTTTTCGGATCTGAGCTTTGGTTCAAAAGTTACACATTCTGGTTCAATTGAGTTTTTCTGCAAATTCTAAGATATACTTGGGTGTAACTCCCCAGGGAAACATGAGATCACAAAATTGGTTGGTTTTTTAGCATTCCCGACTCAGGACACTACTGATATACGTTTGTTTTTCGAATCTGAGCTTTGGATCAAAAGTAACACGTTCTGGTTGAATTGAGTTTTTCTGCAAATTCTAAGATATACTTGGGTGTAACTCCCCAGGGAAACATCAGATCACAAAATGGGTTGGTTTTTTAGCATTCCCGACTCAGGACACTACTAATATACGTTTGTTTTTCGAATCTGAGCTTTGGATCAAAAGTAACACGTTCTGGTTCAATTGAGTTTTTCTGCAAATTCTAAGATATACTTTGGTGTAACTCCCCAGGGAAACATCAGATCACAAAATTGGTTGGTTTTTTAGCATTCCCGACTCAGGACACTACTGATATACGTTTGTTTTTCGAATCTGAGCTTTGGATCAAAAGTAACACGTTCTGGTTGAATTGAGTTTTTCTGCAAATTCTAAGATATACTTGGGTGTAACTCCCCAGGGAAACATCAGATCACAAAATGGGTTGGTTTTTTAGCATTCCCGACTCAGGACACTACTAATATACGTTTGTTTTTCGAATCTGAGCTTTGGATCAAAAGTAACACGTTCTGGTTGAATTGAGTTTTTCTGCAAATTCTAAGATATACTTGGGTGTAACTCCCCAGGGAAACATCAGATCACAAAATGGGTTGGTTTTTTAGCATTCCCGACTCAGGACATTACTAATATACGTTTGTTTTTCGGATCTGAGCTTTGGTTCAAAACTAACACGTTCTGGTTCAATTTAGATTTTCTGCAAATTCTAAGATATACTTGGGTGTAACTCCCCAGGGGAACATCAGATCACAAAATGGGTTGGTTTTTTAGCATTCCCGACTCAGGACACTACTAATATACGTTTGTTTTTCGGATCTGAGCTTTGGTTCAAAAGTTACACATTCTGGTTCAATTGAGTTTTTCTGCAAATTCTAAGATATACTTGGGTGTAACTCCCCAGGGAAACATGAGATCACAAAATTGGTTGGTTTTTTAGCATTCCCGACTCAGGACACTACTGATATACGTTTGTTTTTCGAATCTGAGCTTTGGATCAAAAGTAACACGTTCTGGTTGAATTGAGTTTTTCTGCAAATTCTAAGATATACTTGGGTGTAACTCCCCAGGGAAACATCAGATCACAAAATGGGTTGGTTTTTTAGCATTCCCGACTCAGGACACTACTAATATACGTTTGTTTTTCGAATCTGAGCTTTGGATCAAAAGTAACACGTTCTGGTTGAATTGAGTTTTTCTGCAAATTCTAAGATATACTTTGGTGTAACTCCCCAGGGAAACATCAGATCACAAAATTGGTTGGTTTTTTAGCATTCCCGACTCAGGACACTACTGATATACGTTTGTTTTTCGAATCTGAGCTTTGGATCAAAAGTAACACGTTCTGGTTGAATTGAGTTTTTCTGCAAATTCTAAGATATACTTGGGTGTAACTCCCCAGGGAAACATCAGATCACAAAATGGGTTGGTTTTTTAGCATTCCCGACTCAGGACACTACTAATATACGTTTGTTTTTCGAATCTGAGCTTTGGATCAAAAGTAACACGTTCTGGTTGAATTGAGTTTTTCTGCAAATTCTAAGATATACTTGGGTGTAACTCCCCAGGGAAACATCAGATCACAAAATGGGTTGGTTTTTTAGCATTCCCGACTCAGGACATTACTAATATACGTTTGTTTTTCGGATCTGAGCTTTGGTTCAAAACTAACACGTTCTGGTTCAATTGAGATTTTCTGCAAATTCTAAGATATACTTGGGTGTAACTCCCCAGGGAAACATCAGATCACAAAATGGGTTGGTTTTTTAGCATTCCCGACTCAGGACACTACTAATATACGTTTGTTTTTCGGATCTGAGCTTTGGTTCAAAAGTTACACATTCTGGTTCAATTGAGTTTTTCTGCAAATTCTAAGATATACTTGGGTGTAACTCCCCAGGGAAACATCAGATCACAAAATGGGTTGGTTTTTTAGCATTCCCGACTCAGGACACTACTAATATACGTTTGTTTTTCGAATCTGAGCTTTGGATCAAAAGTAACACGTTCTGGTTGAATTGAGATTTTCTGCAAATTCTAAGATATACTTGGGTGTAACTCCCCAGGGAAACATCAGATCACAAAATGGGTTGGTTTTTTTAGCATTCCCGACTCAGGACACTACTAATATACGTTTGTTTTTCGGATCTGAGCTTTGGTTCAAAAGTTACACATTCTGGTTCAATTGAGTTTTTCTGCAAATTCTAAGATATACTTCGGTGTAACTCCCCATGGAAACATCAGATCACAAAATGGGTTGGTTTTTTAGCATTCCCGACTCAGGACACTACTAATATATGTTTGTTTTTCGAATCTGAGCTTTGGATCAAAACTAACACGTTCTGGTTCAATTGAGATTTTCTGCAAATTCTAAGATATACTTGGGTGTAACTCCACAGGGAAACATCAGATCACAAAATGGGTTGGTTTTTTAGCATTCCCGACTCAGGACACTACTAATATACGTTTGTTTTTCGAATCTGAGCTTTGGATCAAAAGTAACACGTTCTGGTTGAATTGAGATTTTCTGCAAATTCTAAGATATACTTGGGTGTAACTCCCCAGGGAAACATCAGATCACAAAATGGGTTGGTTTTTTATCATTCCCGACTCAGGACACTACTAATATACGTTTGTTTTTCGGATCTGAGCTTTGGTTCAAAACTAACACGTTCTGGTTGAATTGAGATTTTCTGCAAATTCTAAGATATACTTGGGTGTAACTCCCCAGGGAAACATCAGATCACAAAATGGGTTGGTTTTTTAGCATTCCCGACTCAGGACACTACTAATATACGTTTGTTTTTCGAATCTGAGCTTTGGATCAAAAGTAACACGTTCTGGTTGAATTGAGATTTTCTGCAAATTCTAAGATATACTTGGGTGTAACTCCCCAGGGAAACATCAGATCACAAAATGGGTTGGTTTTTTAGCATTCCCGACTCAGGACACTACTAATATATGGTTATTTTTCGAATCTGAGCTTTGGATCAAAAGTAACACGTTCTGGTTGAATTGAGTTTTTCTGCAAATTCTAAGATATACTTGGGTGTAACTCCCCAGGGAAACATCAGATCACAAATTGGGTTGGTTTTTTAGCATTCCCGACTCAGGACACTACTAATATACGTTTGTTTTTCGAATCTGAGCTTTGGATCAAAAGTAACACGTTCTGGTTGAATTGAGTTTTTCTGCAAATTCTAAGATATACTTGGGTGTAACTCCCCAGGGAAACATCAGATCACAAAATGGGTTGGTTTTTTAGCATTCCCGACTCAGGACACTACTAATATACGTTTGTTTTTCGGATCTGAGCTTTGGTTCAAAAGTTACACATTCTGGTTCAATTGAGTTTTTCTGCAAATTCTAAGATATACTTGGGTGTAACTCCCCAGGGAAACATCAGATCACAAAATGGGTTGGTTTTTTAGCATTCCCGACTCAGGACACTACTAATATACGTTTGTTTTTCGAATCTGAGCTTTGGATCAAAAGTAACACGTTCTGGTTGAATTGAGATTTTCTGCAAATTCTAAGATATACTTGGGTGTAACTCCCCAGGGAAACATCAGATCACAAAATGGGTTGGTTTTTTTAGCATTCCCGACTCAGGACACTACTAATATACGTTTGTTTTTCGGATCTGAGCTTTGGTTCAAAAGTTACACATTCTGGTTCAATTGAGTTTTTCTGCAAATTCTAAGATATACTTTGGTGTAACTCCCCAGGGAAACATCAGATCACAAAATGGGTTGGTTTTTTAGCATTCCCGACTCAGGACACTACTAATATACGTTTGTTTTTCGAATCTGAGCTTTGGATCAAAAGTAACACGTTCTGGTTGAATTGAGATTTTCTGCAAATTCTAAGATATACTTGGGTGTAACTCCCCAGGGAAACATCAGATCACAAAATGGGTTGGTTTTTTAGCATTCCCGATTCAGGACACTACTAATATACGTTTGTTTTTCGAATCTGAGTTTTGGATCAAAAGTAACACGTTCTGGTTGAATTGAGTTTTTCTGCAAATTCTAAGATATACTTTGGTGTAACTCCCCAGGGAAACATCAGATCACAAAATGGGTTGGTTTTTTAGCATTCCCGACTCAGGACACTACTAATATACGTTTGTTTTTCGAATCTGAGCTTTGGATCAAAAGTAACACGTTCTGGTTGAATTGAGATTTTCTGCAAATTCTAAGATATACTTGGGTGTAACTCCCCAGGGAAACATCAGATCACAAAATGGGTTGGTTTTTTAGCATTCCCGACTCAGGACACTACTAATATACGTTTGTTTTTCGGATCTGAGCTTTGGTTCAAAACTAACACGTTCTGGTTCAATTGAGATTTTCTGCAAATTCTAAGATATACTTGGGTGTAACTCCCCAGGGAAACATCAGATCACAAAATGGGTTGGTTTTTTAGCATTCCCGACTCAGGACACTACTAATATACGTTTGTTTTTCGAATCTGAGCTTTGGATCAAAAGTAACACGTTCTGGTTGAATTGAGATTTTCTGCAAATTCTAAGATGTACTTGGGTGTAACTCCCCAGGGAAACATCAGATCACAAAATGGGTTGGTTTTTTAGCATTCCCGACTCAGGACACTACTAATATACGGTTATTTTTCGAATCTGAGCTTTGGATCAAAAGTAACACGTTCTGGTTGAATTGAGTTTTTCTGCAAATTCTAAGATATACTTGGGTGTAACTCCCCAGGGAAACATCAGATCACAAATTGGGTTGGTTTTTTAGCATTCCCGACTCAGGACACTACTAATATACGTTTGTTTTTCGAATCTGAGCTTTGGATCAAAAGTAACACGTTCTGGTTGAATTGAGTTTTTCTGCAAATTCTAAGATATACTTGGGTGTAACTCCCCAGGGAAACATCAGATCACAAAATGGGTTGGTTTTTTAGCATTCCCGACTCAGGACACTACTAATATACGTTTGTTTTTCGGATCTGAGCTTTGGTTCAAAAGTTACACATTCTGGTTCAATTGAGTTTTTCTGCAAATTCTAAGATATACTTGGGTGTAACTCCCCAGGGAAACATCAGATCACAAAATGGGTTGGTTTTTTAGCATTCCCGACTCAGGACACTACTAATATACGTTTGTTTTGAATCTGAGCTTTGGATCAAAAGTAACACGTTCTGGTTGAATTGAGATTTTCTGCAAATTCTAAGATATACTTGGGTGTAACTCCCCAGGGAAACATCAGATAACAAAATGGGTTGGTTTTTTAGCATTCCCGACTCAGGACACTACTAATATACGTTTGTTTTTCAGATCTGAGCTTTGGTTCAAAAGTTACACATTCTGGTTCAATTGAGTTTTTCTGCAAATTCTAAGATATACTTTGGTGTAACTCCCCAGGGAAACATCAGATCACAAAATGGGTTGGTTTTTTAGCATTCCCGACTCAGGACACTACTAATATACGTTTGTTTTTCGAATCTGAGCTTTGGATCAAAAGTAACACGTTCTGGTTGAATTGAGATTTTCTGCAAATTCTAAGATATACTTGGGTGTAACTCCCCAGGGAACATCAGATCACAAAATGGGTTGGTTTTTTAGCATTCCCGACTCAGGACACTACTGATATACGTTTGTTTTTCGAATCTGAGCTTTGGATCAAAAGTAACACGTTCTGGTTGAATTGAGTTTTTCTGCAAATTCTAAGATATACTTGGGTGTAACTCCCCAGGGAAACATCAGATCACAAAATGGGTTGGTTTTTTTAGCATTCCCGACTCAGGACACTACTAATATACTTTGGTTTGTTCGGATCTGAGCTTTGGAATCAAAAGTAGCACGTTCTGGTTGAATTGAGTTTTTCTGCAAATTCTAAGATATACTTTGGTGTAACTCCCCAGGGAAACATCAGATCACAAAATGGGTTTTTAGCATCCCGACTCAGACACTACTAATACGTTTGTTTTTCGAATCTGAGCTTTGGATCAAAAGTAACACTTTCTGGTTGAATTGAGTTTTTCTGCAAATTCTAAGATATACTTGGGTGTAACTCCCCAGGGAAACATCAGATCACAAATTGGGTTGGTTTTTTTAGCATTCGCGACTCAGGACACTACTAATATACGTTTGTTTTTCGAATCTGAGTTTTTGGATCAAAAGTAACACGTTCTGGTTGAATTGAGTTTTTCTGCAAATTCTAAGATATACTTGGGTGTAACTCCCCAGGGAAACATCAGATCACAAAATGGGGTTGGTTTTTTAGCATTCCCGACTCAGGACACTACTAATATACGTTTGTTTTTCGGATCTGAGCTTTGGTTCAAAAGTTACACATTCTGGTTCAATTGAGTTTTTCTGCAAATTCTAAGATATACTTGGGTGTAACTCCCCAGGGAAACATCAGATCACAAAATGGGTTGGTTTTTTAGCATTCCCGACTCAGGACACTACTAATATACGTTTGTTTTTCGAATCTGAGCTTTGGATCAAAAGTAACACGTTCTGGTTGAATTGAGATTTTCTGCAAATTCTAAGATATACTTGGGTGTAACTCCCCAGGGAAACATCAGATCACAAAATGGGTTGGTTTTTTTAGCATTCCCGACTCAGGACACTACTAATATACGTTTGTTTTTCGGATCTGAGCTTTGGTTCAAAAGTTACACATTCTGGTTCAATTGAGTTTTTCTGCAAATTCTAAGATATACTTTGGTGTAACTCCCCAGGGAAACATCAGATCACAAAATGGGTTGGTTTTTTAGCATTCCCGACTCAGGACACTACTAATATACGTTTGTTTTTCGAATCTGAGCTTTGGATCAAAAGTAACACGTTCTGGTTGAATTGAGATTTTCTGCAAATTCTAAGATATACTTGGGTGTAACTCCCCAGGGAAACATCAGATCACAAAATGGGTTGGTTTTTTAGCATTCCCGATTCAGGACACTACTAATATACGTTTGTTTTTCGAATCTGAGTTTTGGATCAAAAGTAACACGTTCTGGTTGAATTGAGTTTTTCTGCAAATTCTAAGATATACTTTGGTGTAACTCCCCAGGGAAACATCAGATCACAAAATGGGTTGGTTTTTTAGCATTCCCGACTCAGGACACTACTAATATACGTTTGTTTTTCGAATCTGAGCTTTGGATCAAAAGTAACACGTTCTGGTTGAATTGAGATTTTCTGCAAATTCTAAGATATACTTGGGTGTAACTCCCCAGGGAAACATCAGATCACAAAATGGGTTGGTTTTTTAGCATTCCCGACTCAGGACACTACTAATATACGTTTGTTTTTCGGATCTGAGCTTTGGTTCAAAACTAACACGTTCTGGTTCAATTGAGATTTTCTGCAAATTCTAAGATATACTTGGGTGTAACTCCCCAGGGAAACATCAGATCACAAAATGGGTTGGTTTTTTAGCATTCCCGACTCAGGACACTACTAATATACGTTTGTTTTTCGAATCTGAGCTTTGGATCAAAAGTAACACGTTCTGGTTGAATTGAGATTTTCTGCAAATTCTAAGATGTACTTGGGTGTAACTCCCCAGGGAAACATCAGATCACAAAATGGGTTGGTTTTTTAGCATTCCCGACTCAGGACACTACTAATATACGGTTATTTTTCGAATCTGAGCTTTGGATCAAAAGTAACACGTTCTGGTTGAATTGAGTTTTTCTGCAAATTCTAAGATATACTTGGGTGTAACTCCCCAGGGAAACATCAGATCACAAATTGGGTTGGTTTTTTAGCATTCCCGACTCAGGACACTACTAATATACGTTTGTTTTTCGAATCTGAGCTTTGGATCAAAAGTAACACGTTCTGGTTGAATTGAGTTTTTCTGCAAATTCTAAGATATACTTGGGTGTAACTCCCCAGGGAAACATCAGATCACAAAATGGGTTGGTTTTTTAGCATTCCCGACTCAGGACACTACTAATATACGTTTGTTTTTCGGATCTGAGCTTTGGTTCAAAAGTTACACATTCTGGTTCAATTGAGTTTTTCTGCAAATTCTAAGATATACTTGGGTGTAACTCCCCAGGGAAACATCAGATCACAAAATGGGTTGGTTTTTTAGCATTCCCGACTCAGGACACTACTAATATACGTTTGTTTTTCGAATCTGAGCTTTGGATCAAAAGTAACACGTTCTGGTTGAATTGAGATTTTCTGCAAATTCTAAGATATACTTGGGTGTAACTCCCCAGGGAAACATCAGATAACAAAATGGGTTGGTTTTTTAGCATTCCCGACTCAGGACACTACTAATATACGTTTGTTTTTCAGATCTGAGCTTTGGTTCAAAAGTTACACATTCTGGTTCAATTGAGTTTTTCTGCAAATTCTAAGATATACTTTGGTGTAACTCCCCAGGGAAACATCAGATCACAAAATGGGTTGGTTTTTTAGCATTCCCGACTCAGGACACTACTAATATACGTTTGTTTTTCGAATCTGAGCTTTGGATCAAAAGTAACACGTTCTGGTTGAATTGAGATTTTCTGCAAATTCTAAGATATACTTGGGTGTAACTCCCCAGGGAAACATCAGATCACAAAATGGGTTGGTTTTTTAGCATTCCCGACTCAGGACACTACTAATATACGTTTGTTTTTCGAATCTGAGCTTTGGATCAAAGTAACACGTTCTGGTTGAATTGAGATTTTCTGCAAATTCTAAGATATACTTGGGTGTAACTCCCCAGGGAAACATCAGATCACAAAATGGGTTGGTTTTTTAGCATTCCCGACTCAGGACACTACTAATATACGTTTGTTTTTCGGATCTGAGCTTTGGTTCAAAACTAACACGTTCTGGTTCAATTGAGATTTTCTGCAAATTCTAAGATATACTTGGGTGTAACTCCCCAGGGAAACATCAGATCACAAAATGGGTTGGTTTTTTAGCATTCCCGACTCAGGACACTACTAATATACGTTTGTTTTTCGAATCTGAGCTTTGGATCAAAAGTAACACGTTCTGGTTGAATTGAGATTTTCTGCAAATTCTAAGATATACTTGGGTGTAACTCCCCAGGGAAACATCAGATCACAAAATGGGTTGGTTTTTTAGCATTCCCGACTCAGGACACTACTAATATACGGTTATTTTTCGAATCTGAGCTTTGGATCAAAAGTAACACGTTCTGGTTGAATTGAGTTTTTCTGCAAATTCTAAGATATACTTGGGTGTAACTCCCCAGGGAAACATCAGATCACAAATTGGGTTGGTTTTTTAGCATTCCCGACTCAGGACACTACTAATATACGTTTGTTTTTCGAATCTGAGCTTTGGATCAAAAGTAACACGTTCTGGTTGAATTGAGTTTTTCTGCAAATTCTAAGATATACTTGGGTGTAACTCCCCAGGGAAACATCAGATCACAAAATGTGTTGGTTTTTTAGCATTCCCGACTCAGGACACTACTAATATACGTTTGTTTTTCGGATCTGAGCTTTGGTTCAAAAGTTACACATTCTGGTTGAATTGAGTTTTTCTGCAAATTCTAAGATATACTTGGGTGTAACTCCCCAGGGAAACATCAGATCACAAAATGGGTTGGTTTTTTAGCATTCCCGACTCAGGACACTACTAATATACGTTTGTTTTTCGAATCTGAGCTTTGGATCAAAAGTAACACGTTCTGGTTGAATTGCGATTTTCTGCAAATTCTAAGATATACTTGGGTGTAACTCCCCAGGGAAACATCAGATCACAAAATGGGTTGGTTTTTTAGCATTCCCGACTCAGGACACTACTAATATACGTTTGTTTTTCGGATCTGAGCTTTGGTTCAAAACTAACACGTTCTGGTTCAATTGAGATTTTCTGCAAATTCTAAGATATACTTGGGTGTAACTCCCCAGGGAAACATCAGATCACAAAATGGGTTGGTTTTTTAGCATTCCCGACTCAGGACACTACTAATATACGTTTGTTTTTCGAATCTGAGCTTTGGATCAAAAGTAACACGTTCTGGTTGAATTGAGATTTTCTGCAAATTCTAAGATATACTTGGGTGTAACTCCCCAGGGAAACATCAGATCACAAAATGGGTTGGTTTTTTAGCATTCCCGACTCAGGACACTACTAATATACGGTTATTTTTCGAATCTGAGCTTTGGATCAAAAGTAACACGTTCTGGTTGAATTGAGTTTTTCTGCAAATTCTAAGATATACTTGGGTGTAACTCCCCAGGGAAACATCAGATCACAAATTGGGTTGGTTTTTTAGCATTCCCGACTCAGGACACTACTAATATACGTTTGTTTTTCGAATCTGAGCTTTGGATCAAAAGTAACACGTTCTGGTTGAATTGAGTTTTTCTGCAAATTCTAAGATATACTTGGGTGTAACTCCCCAGGGAAACATCAGATCACAAAATGTGTTGGTTTTTTAGCATTCCCGACTCAGGACACTACTAATATACGTTTGTTTTTCGGATCTGAGCTTTGGTTCAAAAGTTACACATTCTGGTTCAATTGAGTTTTTCTGCAAATTCTAAGATATACTTGGGTGTAACTCCCCAGGGAAACATCAGATCACAAAATGGGTTGGTTTTTTAGCATTCCCGACTCAGGACACTACTAATATACGTTTGTTTTTCGAATCTGAGCTTTGGATCAAAAGTAACACGTTCTGGTTGAATTGAGATTTTCTGCAAATTCTAAGATATACTTGGGTGTAACTCCCCAGGGAAACATCAGATCACAAAATGGGTTGGTTTTTTAGCATTCCCGACTCAGGACACTACTAATATACGTTTGTTTTTCGAATCTGAGCTTTGGATCAAAAGTAACACGTTCTGGTTGAATTGAGATTTTCTGCAAATTCTAAGATGTACTTGGGTGTAACTCCCCAGGGAAACATCAGATCACAAAATGGGTTGGTTTTTTAGCATTCCCGACTTAGGACACTACTAATATACGGTTATTTTTCGAATCTGAGCTTTGGATCAAAAGTAACACGTTCTGGTTGAATTGAGTTTTTCTGCAAATTCTAAGATATACTTGGGTGTAACTCCCCAGGGAAACATCAGATCACAAATTGGGTTGGTTTTTTAGCATTCCCGACTCAGGACACTACTAATATACGTTTGTTTTTCGAATCTGAGCTTTGGATCAAAAGTAACACGTTCTGGTTGAATTGAGTTTTTCTGCAAATTCTAAGATATACTTGGGTATAACTCCCCAGGGAAACATCAGATCACAAAATGGGTTGGTTTTTTAGCATTCCCGACTCAGGACACTACTAATATACGTTTGTTTTTCGGATCTGAGCTTTGGTTCAAAAGTTACACATTCTGGTTCAATTGAGTTTTTCTGCAAATTCTAAGATATACTTGGGTGTAACTCCCCAGGGAAACATCAGATCACAAAATGGGTTGGTTTTTTAGCATTCCCGACTCAGGACACTACTATATACGTTAGTTTTTCGAATCTGAGCTTTGGATCAAAAGTAACACGTTCTGGTTGAATTGAGATTTTCTGCAAATTCTAAGATATACTTGGGTCTAACTCCCCAGGGAAACATCAGATCACAAAATGGGTTGGTTTTTTAGCATTCCCGACTCAGGACACTACTAATATACGTTTGTTTTTCAGATCTGAGCTTTGGTTCAAAAGTTACACATTCTGGTTCAATTGAGTTTTTCTGCAAATTCTAAGATATACTTTGGTGTAACTCCCCAGGGAAACATCAGATCACAAAATGGGTTGGTTTTTTAGCATTCCCGACTCAGGACACTACTAATATACGTTTGTTTTTCGAATCTGAGCTTTGGATCAAAAGTAACACGTTCTGGTTGAATTGAGATTTTCTGCAAATTCTAAGATATACTTGGGTGTAACTCCCCAGGGAAACATCAGATCACAAAATGGGTTGGTTTTTTAGCATTCCCGACTCAGGACACTACTGATATACGTTTGTTTTTCGAATCTGAGCTTTGGATCAAAAGTAACACGTTCTGGTTGAATTGAGTTTTTCTGCAAATTCTAAGATATACTTGGGTGTAACTCCCCAGGGAAACATCAGATCACAAAATGGGTTGGTTTTTTAGCATTCCCGACTCAGGACACTACTAATATACGTTTGTTTTTCGGATCTGAGCTTTGGTTCAAAAGTTACACGTTCTGGTTCAATTGAGTTTTTCTGCAAATTCTAAGATATACTTTGGTGTAACTCCCCAGGGAAACATCAGATCACAAAATGGGCTGGTTTTTTAGCATTCCCGACTCAGGACACTACTAATATACGTTTGTTTTTCGAATCTGAGCTTTGGATCAAAAGTAGCACGTTCTGGTTGAATTGAGTTTTTCTGCAAATTCTAAGATATACTTTGGTGTAACTCCCCAGGGAAACATCAGATCACAAAATGGGTTGGTTTTTTAGCATTCCCGACTCAGGACACTACTAATATACGTTTGTTTTTCGAATCTGAGCTTTGGATCAAAAGTAACACGTTCTGGTTGAATTGAGTTTTTCTGCAAATTCTAAGATATACTTGGGTGTAACTCCCCAGGGAAACATCAGATCACAAATTGGGTTGGTTTTTTAGCATTCGCGACTCAGGACACTACTAATATACGTTTGTTTTTCGAATCTGAGTTTTGGATCAAAAGTAACACGTTCTGGTTGAATTGAGTTTTTCTGCAAATTCTAAGATATACTTGGGTGTAACTCCCCAGGGAAACATCAGATCACAAAATGGGTTGGTTTTTTAGCATTCCCGACTCAGGACACTACTAATATACGTTTGTTTTTCGAATCTGAGTTTTGGATCAAAAGTAACACGTTCTGGTTGAATTGAGTTTTTCTGCAAATTCTAAGATATACTTTGGTGTAACTCCCCAGGGAAACATCAGATCACAAAATGGGTTGGTTTTTTAGCATTCCCGACTCAGGACACTACTAATATACGTTTGTTTTTCGAATCTGAGCTTTGGATCAAAAGTAACACGTTCTGGTTGAATTGAGATTTTCTGCAAATTCTAAGATATACTTGGGTGTAACTCCCCAGGGAAACATCAGATCACAAAATGGGTTGGTTTTTTAGCATTCCCGACTCAGGACACTACTAATATACGTTTGTTTTTCGGATCTGAGCTTTGGTTCAAAACTAACACGTTCTGGTTCAATTGAGATTTTCTGCAAATTCTAAGATATACTTGGGTGTAACTCCCCAGGGAAACATCAGATCACAAAATGGGTTGGTTTTTTAGCATTCCCGACTCAGGACACTACTAATATACGTTTGTTTTTCGAATCTGAGCTTTGGATCAAAAGTAACACGTTCTGGTTGAATTGAGATTTTCTGCAAATTCTAAGATATACTTGGGTGTAACTCCCCAGGGAAACATCAGATCACAAAATGGGTTGGTTTTTTAGCATTCCCGACTCAGGACACTACTAATATACGGTTATTTTTCGAATCTGAGCTTTGGATCAAAAGTAACACGTTCTGGTTGAATTGAGTTTTTCTGCAAATTCTAAGATATACTTGGGTGTAACTCCCCAGGGAAACATCAGATCACAAATTGGGTTGGTTTTTTAGCATTCCCGACTCAGGACACTACTAATATACGTTTGTTTTTCGAATCTGAGCTTTGGATCAAAAGTAACACGTTCTGGTTGAATTGAGTTTTTCTGCAAATTCTAAGATATACTTGGGTGTAACTCCCCAGGGAAACATCAGATCACAAAATGGGTTGGTTTTTTAGCATTCCCGACTCAGGACACTACTAATATACGTTTGTTTTTCGGATCTGAGCTTTGGTTCAAAAGTTACACATTCTGGTTCAATTGAGTTTTTCTGCAAATTCTAAGATATACTTGGGTGTAACTCCCCAGGGAAACATCAGATCACAAAATGGGTTGGTTTTTTAGCATTCCCGACTCAGGACACTACTAATATACGTTTGTTTTTCGAATCTGAGCTTTGGATCAAAAGTAACACGTTCTGGTTGAATTGAGATTTTCTGCAAATTCTAAGATATACTTGGGTGTAACTCCCCAGGGAAACATCAGATCACAAAATGGGTTGGTTTTTTTAGCATTCCCGACTCAGGACACTACTAATATACGTTTGTTTTTCGGATCTGAGCTTTGGTTCAAAAGTTACACATTCTGGTTCAATTGAGTTTTTCTGCAAATTCTAAGATATACTTTGGTGTAACTCCCCAGGGAAACATCAGATCACAAAATGGGTTGGTTTATGAGCATTCCCGACTCAGGACACTAATAATATACGTTTGTTTTTCGAATCTGAGCTTTGGATCAAAAGTAACACGTTCTGGTTGAATTGAGATTTTCTGCAAATTCTAAGATATACTTGGGTGTAACTCCCCAGGGAAACATCAGATCACAAAATGGGTTGGTTTTTTAGCATTCCCGACTCAGGACACTACTAATATACGTTTGTTTTTCGGATCTGAGCTTTGGTTCAAAAGTTACACATTCTGGTTCAATTGAGTTTTTCTTCAAATTCTAAGATATACTTGGGTGTAACTCCCCAGGGAAACATCAGATCACAAAATTGGTTGGTTTTTTAGCATTCCCGACTCAGGACACTACTAATATACCTTTGTTTTTCGAATCTGAGTTTTGGATCAAAAGTAACACGTTCTGGTTGAATTTAGTTTTTCTGCAAATTCTAAGATATACTTTGGTGTAACTCCCCAGGGAAACATCAGATCACAAAATGGAGTGGTTTTTTAGCATTCCCGATTCAGGACACTACTAATATACGTTTGTTTTTCGAATCTGAGTTTTGGATCAAAAGTAACACGTTCTGGTTGAATTGAGTTTTTCTGCAAATTCTAAGATATACTTTGGTGTAACTCCCCAGGGAAACATCAGATCACAAAATGGGTTGGTTTTTTAGCATTCCCGACTCAGGACACTACTAATATACGTTTGTTTTTCGAATCTGAGCTTTGGATCAAAAGTAACACGTTCTGGTTGAATTGAGATTTTCTGCAAATTCTAAGATATACTTGGGTGTAACTCCCCAGGGAAACATCAGATCACAAAATGGGTTGGTTTTTTAGCATTCCCGACTCAGGACACTACTAATATACGTTTGTTTTTCGGATCTGAGCTTTGGTTCAAAACTAACACGTTCTGGTTCAATTGAGATTTTCTGCAAATTCTAAGATATACTTGGGTGTAACTCCCCAGGGAAACATCAGATCACAAAATGGGTTGGTTTTTTAGCATTCCCGACTCAGGACACTACTAATATACGTTTGTTTTTCGAATCTGAGCTTTGGATCAAAAGTAACACGTTCTGGTTGAATTGAGATTTTCTGCAAATTCTAAGATATACTTGGGTGTAACTCCCCAGGGAAACATCAGATCACAAAATGGGTTGGTTTTTTAGCATTCCCGACTCAGGACACTACTAATATACGGTTAATTTTCGAATCTGAGCTTTGGATCAAAAGTAACACGTTCTGGTTGAATTGAGTTTTTCTGCAAATTCTAAGATATACTTGGGTGTAACTCCCCAGGGAAACATCAGATCACAAATTGGGTTGGTTTTTTAGCATTCCCGACTCAGGACACTACTAATATACGTTTGTTTTTCGAATCTGAGCTTTGGATCAAAAGTAACACGTTCTGGTTGAATTGAGTTTTTCTGCAAATTCTAAGATATACTTGGGTGTAACTCCCCAGGGAAACATCAGATCACAAAATGTGTTGGTTTTTTAGCATTCCCGACTCAGGACACTACTAATATACGTTTGTTTTTCGGATCTGAGCTTTGGTTCAAAAGTTACACATTCTGGTTCAATTGAGTTTTTCTGCAAATTCTAAGATATACTTGGGTGTAACTCCCCAGGGAAACATCAGATCACAAAATGGGTTGGTTTTTTAGCATTCCCGACTCAGGACACTACTAATATACGTTTGTTTTTCGAATCTGAGCTTTGGATCAAAAGTAACACGTTCTGGTTGAATTGAGATTTTCTGCAAATTCTAAGATATACTTGGGTGTAACTCCCCAGGGAAACATCAGATCACAAAATGGGTTGGTTTTTTAGCATTCCCGACTCAGGACACTACTAATATACGTTTGTTTTTCAGATCTGAGCTTTGGTTCAAAAGTTACACATTCTGGTTCAATTGAGTTTTTCTGCAAATTCTAAGATATACTTTGGTGTAACTCCCCAGGGAAACATCAGATCACAAAATGGGTTGGTTTTTTAGCATTCCCAACTCAGGACACTACTAATATACGTTTGTTTTTCGAATCTGAGCTTTGGATCAAAAGTAACACGTTCTGGTTGAATTGAGATTTTCTGCAAATTCTAAGATATACTTGGGTGTAACTCCCCAGGGAAACATCAGATCACAAAATGGGTTGGTTTTTTAGCATTCCCGACTCAGGACACTACTGATATACGTTTGTTTTTCGAATCTGAGCTTTGGATCAAAAGTAACACGTTCTGGTTGAATTGAGTTTTTCTGCAAATTCTAAGATATACTTGGGTGTAACTCCCCAGGGAAACATCAGATCACAAAATGGGTTGGTTTTTTAGCATTCCCGACTCAGGACACTACTAATATACGTTTGTTTTTCGGATCTGAGCTTTGGTTCAAAAGTTACACGTTCTGGTTCAATTGAGTTTTTCTGCAAATTCTAAGATATACTTTGGTGTAACTCCCCAGGGAAACATCAGATCACAAAATGGGTTGGTTTTTTAGCATTCCCGACTCAGGACACTACTAATATACGTTTGTTTTTCGAATCTGAGCTTTGGATCAAAAGTAGCACGTTCTGGTTGAATTGAGTTTTTCTGCAAATTCTAAGATATACTTTGGTGTAACTCCCCAGGGAAACATCAGATCACAAAATGGGTTGGTTTTTTAGCATTCCCGACTCAGGACACTACTAATATACGTTTGTTTTTCGAATCTGAGCTTTGGATCAAAAGTAACACGTTCTGGTTGAATTGAGTTTTTCTGCAAATTCTAAGATATACTTGGGTGTAACTCCCCAGGGAAACATCAGATCACAAAATGGGTTGGTTTTTTAGCATTCCCGACTCAGGACACTACTAATATACGTTTGTTTTTCGGATCTGAGCTTTGGTTCAAAAGTTACACGTTCTGGTTCAATTGAGTTTTTCTGCAAATTCTAAGATATACTTGGGTGTAACTCCCCAGGGAAACATCAGATCACAAAATGGGTTGGTTTTTTAGCATTCGGGACTCAGGACACTACTAATATACGTTTGTTTTTCGAATCTGAGCTTTGGATCAAAAGTAACACGTTCTGGTTGAATTGAGTTTTTCTGCAAATTCTAAGATATACTTGGGTGTAACTCCCCAGGGAAACATCAGATCACAAAATGGGTTGGTTTTTTAGCATTCCAGACTCAGGACACTACTAATATACGTTTGTTTTTCGGATCTGAGCTTTGGTTCAAAAGTTACACATTCTGGTTCAATTGAGTTTTTCTGCAAATTCTAAGATATACTTTGGTGTAACTCCCCAGGGAAACATCAGATCACAAAATGGGTTGGTTTTTTAGCATTCCCGACTCAGGACACTACTAATATACGTTTGTTTTTCGAATCTGAGCTTTGGATCAAAAGTAACACGTTCTGGTTGAATTGAGATTTTCTGCAAATTCTAAGATATACTTGGGTGTAACTCCCCAGGGAAACATCAGATCACAAAATGGGTTGGTTTTTTAGCATTCCCGACTCAGGACACTACTAATATACGTTTGTTTTTCGGATCTGAGCTTTGGTTCAAAACTAACACGTTCTGGTTCAATTGAGATTTTCTGCAAATTCTAAGATATACTTGGGTGTAACTCCCCAGGGAAACATCAGATCACAAAATGGGTTGGTTTTTTAGCATTCCCGACTCAGGACACTACTAATATACGTTTGTATTTCAAATCTGAGCTTTGGATCAAAAGTAACACGTTCTGGTTCAATTGAGTTTTTCTGCAAATTCTAAGATATACTTGGGTGTAACTCCCCAGGGAAACATCAGATCACAAAATGGGTTGGTTTTTTAGCATTCCCGACTCAGGACACTACTAATATACGTTTGTTTTTCGAATCTGAGCTTTGGATCAAAAGTAACACGTTCTGGTTGAATTGAGTTTTTCTGCAAATTCTAAGATATACTTGGGTGTAACTCCCCAGGGAAACATCAGATCACAAAATGGGTTGGTTTTTTAGCATTCCCGACTCAGGACACTACTAATGTACGTTTGTTTTTCGGATCTGAGCTTTGGTTCAAAACTAACACGTTCTGGTTCAATTGAGATTTTCTGCAAATTCTAAGATATACTTGGGTGTAACTCCCCAGGGAAACATCAGATCACAAAATGGGTTGGTTTTTTAGCATTCCCGACTCAGGACACTACTGATATACGTTTGTTTTTCGAATCTGAGCTTTGGATCAAAAGTAACACGTTCTGGTTGAATTGAGTTTTTCTGCAAATTCTAAGATATACTTGGGTGTAACTCCCCAGGGAAACATGAGATCACAAAATTGGTTGGTTTTTTAGCATTCCCGACTCAGGACACTACTGATATACGTTTGTTTTTCGAATCTGAGCTTTGGATCAAAAGTAACACGTTCTGGTTGAATTGAGTTTTTCTGCAAATTCTAAGATATACTTGGGTGTAACTCCCCAGGGAAACATCAGATCACAAAATGGGTTGGTTTTTTAGCATTCCCGACTCAGGACACTACTAATATATGTTTGTTTTTCGGATCTGAGCTTTGGTTCAAAAGTTACACATTCTGGTTCAATTGAGTTTTTCTGCAAATTCTAAGATATACTTTGGTGTAACTCCCCAGGGAAACATCAGATCACAAAATGGGTTGGTTTTTTAGCATTCCCGACTCAGGACACTACTAATATACGTTTGTTTTTCGAATCTGAGCTTTGGATCAAAAGTAACACGTTCTGGTTGAATTGAGATTTTCTGCAAATTCTAAGATATACTTGGGTGTAACTCCCCAGGGAAACATCAGATCACAAAATGGGTTGGTTTTTTAGCATTCCCGACTCAGGACACTACTAATATACGTTTGTTTTTCGGATCTGAGCTTTGGTTCAAAAGTTACACATTCTGGTTGAATTGAGTTTTTCTGCAAATTCTAAGATATACTTGGGTGTAACTCCCCAGGGAAACATGAGATCACAAAATTGGTTGGTTTTTTAGCATTCCCGACTCAGGACACTACTGATATACGTTTGTTTTTCGAATCTGAGCTTTGGATCAAAAGTAACACGTTCTGGTTGAATTGAGTTTTTCTGCAAATTCTAAGATATACTTGGGTGTAACTCCCCAGGGAAACATCAGATCACAAAATGGGTTGGTTTTTTAGCATTCCCGACTCAGGACACTACTAATATACATTTGTTTTTCGAATCTGAGCTTTGGATCAAAAGTAACACGTTCTGGTTGAATTGAGATTTTCTGCAAATTCTAAGATATACTTGGGTGTAACTCCCCAGGGAAACATCAGATCACAAAATGGGTTGGTTTTTTAGCATTCCCGACTCAGGACACTACTAATATACGTTTGTTTTTCGGATCTGAGCTTTGGTTCAAAACTAACACGTTCTGGTTCAATTGAGATTTTCTGCAAATTCTAAGATATACTTGGGTGTAACTCCCCAGGGAAACATCAGATCACAAAATGAGTTGGTTTTTTAGCATTCCCGACTCAGGACACTACTAATATACGTTTGTTTTTCGGATCTGAGCTTTGGTTCAAAAGTTACACATTCTGGTTCAATTGAGTTTTTCTGCAAATTCTAAGATATACTTTGGTGTAACTCCCCAGGGAAACATCAGATCACAAAATGGGTTGGTTTTTTAGCATTCCCGACTCAGGACACTACTAATATACGTTTGTTTTTCGAATCTGAGCT
This sequence comes from Thamnophis sirtalis, assembly GCF_051295495.1. Lineage (NCBI taxonomy): Eukaryota > Metazoa > Chordata > Lepidosauria > Squamata > Natricidae > Thamnophis > Thamnophis sirtalis. The sequence continues at coordinate 53,115 of NW_028261428.1, forward strand.
TTGGATCAAAAGTAACACGTTCTGGTTGAATTGATATTTTCTGCAAATTCTAAGATATACTTGGGTGTAACTCCCCAGGGAAACATCAGATCACAAAATGGGTTGGTTTTTTAGCATTCCCGACTCAGGACACTACTAATATACGTTTGTTTTTCGGATCTGAGCTTTGGTTCAAAATTACACATTCTGGTTCAATTGAGTTTTTCTGCAAATTCTAAGATATACTTGGGTGTAACTCCCCAGGGAAACATGAGATCACAAAATTGGTTGGTTTTTTAGCATTCCCGACTCAGGACACTACTGATATACGTTTGTTTTTCGAATCTGAGCTTTGGATCAAAAGTAACACATTCTGGTTGAATTGAGTTTTTCTGCAAATTCTAAGATATACTTGGGTGTAACTCCCCAGGGAAACATGAGATCACAAAATTGGTTGGTTTTTTAGCATTCCCGACTCAGGACACTACTGATATACGTTTGTTTTTCGAATCTGAGCTTTGGATCAAAAGTAACACGTTCTGGTTGAATTGAGTTTTTCTGCAAATTCTAAGATATACTTGGGTGTAACTCCCCAGGGAAACATCAGATCACAAAATGGGTTGGTTTTTTAGCATTCCCGACTCAGGACACTACTAATATACGTTTCTTTTTCGGATCTGAGCTTTGGTTCAAAAGTTACACATTCTGGTTCAATTGAGTTTTTCTGCAAATTCTAAGATATACTTTGGTGTAACTCCCCAGGGAAACATCAGATCACAAAATGGGTTGGTTTTTTAGCATTCCCGACTCAGGACACTACTAATATACGTTTGTTTTTCAAATCTGAGCTTTGGATCAAAAGTAACACGTTCTGGTTGAATTGAGATTTTCTGCAAATTCTAAGATATACTTGGGTGTAACTCCCCAGGGAAACATCAGATCACAAAATGGGTTGGTTTTTTAGCATTCCCGACTCAGGACACTACTAATATACATTTGTTTTTCGGATCTGAGCTTTGTTTCAAAACTAACACGTTCTGGTTCAATTGAGATTTTCTGCAAATTCTAAGATATACTTGGGTGTAACTCCCCAGGGAAACATCAGATCACAAAATGGGTTCGTTTTTTAGCATTCCCGACTCAGGACACTACTAATATACGTTTGTTTTTCAAATCTGAGCTTTGGATCAAAAGTAACACGTTCTGGTTCAATTGAGTTTTTCTGCAAATTCTAAGATATACTTGGGTGTAACTCCCCAGGGAAACATCAGATCACAAAATGGGTTGGTTTTTTAGCATTCCCGACTCAGGACACTACTAATATACGTTTGTATTTCAAATCTGAGCTTTGGATCAAAAGTAACACGTTCTGGTTCAATTGAGTTTTTCTGCAAATTCTAAGATATACTTGGGTGTAACTCCCCAGGGAAACATCAGATCACAAAATGGGTTGGTTTTTTAGCATTCCCGACTCAGGACACTACTACTATACGTTTGTTTTTCGAATCTGAGCTTTGGATCAAAAGTAACACGTTCTGGTTGAATTGAGTTTTTCTGCAAATTCTAAGATATACTTGGGTGTAACTCCCCAGGGAAACATCAGATCACAAAATGGGTTGGTTTCTTAGCATTCCCGATTCAGGACACTACTAATATACGTTTGTTTTTCGGATCTGAGCTTTGGTTCAAAAGTTACACATTCTGGTTGAATTGAGTTTTTCTGCAAATTCTAAGATATACTTGGGTGTAACTCCCCAGGGAAACATGAGATCACAAAATTGGTTGGTTTTTTAGCATTCCCGACTCAGGACACTACTGATATACGTTTGTTTTTCGAATCTGAGCTTTGGATCAAAAGTAACACGTTCTGGTTGAATTGAGTTTTTCTGCAAATTCTAAGATATACTTGGGTGTAACTCCCCAGGGAAACATCAGATCACAAAATGGGTTGGTTTTTTAGCATTCCCGACTCAGGACACTACTAATATACGTTTGTTTTTCGGATCTGAGCTTTGGTTCAAAAGTTACACATTCTGGTTCAATTGAGTTTTTCTGCAAATTCTAAGATATACTTTGGTGTAACACCCCAGGGAAACATCAGATGACAAAATGGGTTGGTTTTTTAGCATTCCCGACTCAGGACACTACTAATATACGTTTGTTTTTCGAATCTGAGCTTTGGATCAAAAGTAACACGTTCTGGTTGAATTGAGATTTTCTGCAAATTCTAAGATATACTTGGGTGTAACTCCCCAGGGAAACATCAGATCACAAAATGGGTTGGTTTTTTAGCATTCCCGACTCAGGACACTACTAATATACGTTTGTTTTTCGGATCTGAGCTTTGGTTCAAAAGTTACACATTCTGGTTCAATTGAGTTTTTCTGCAAATTCTAAGATATACTTTGGTGTAACTCCCCAGGGAAACATCAGATGACAAAATGGGTTGGTTTTTTAGCATTCCCGACTCAGGACACTACTAATATACGTTTGTTTTTCGAATCTGAGCTTTGGATCAAAAGTAACACGTTCTGGTTGAATTGAGATTTTCTGCAAATTCTAAGATATACTTGGGTGTAACTCCCCAGGGAAACATCAGATCACAAAATGGGTTGGTTTTTTAGCATTCCCGACTCAGGACACTACTAATATACGTTTGTTTTTCGGATCTGAGCTTTGGTTCAAAACTAACACGTTCTGGTTCAATTGAGATTTTCTGCAAATTCTAAGATATACTTGGGTGTAACTCCCCAGGGAAACATCAGATCACAAAATGGGTTGGTTTTTTAGCATTCCCGACTCAGGACACTACTAATATACGTTTGTTTTTCGGATCTGAGCTTTGGTTCAAAAGTTACACATTCTGGTTCAATTGAGTTTTTCTGCAAATTCTAAGATATACTTTGGTGTAACTCCCCAGGGAAACATCAGATCACAAAATGGGTTGGTTTTTTAGCATTCCCGACTCAGGACACTACTAATATACGTTTGTTTTTCGAATCTGAGCTTTGCATCAAAAGTAACACGTTCTGGTTGAATTGATATTTTCTGCAAATTCTAAGATATACTTGGGTGTAACTCCCCAGGGAAACATCAGATCACAAAATGGGTTGGTTTTTTAGCATTCCCGACTCAGGACACTACTAATATACGTTTGTTTTTCGGATCTGAGCTTTGGTTCAAAATTACACATTCTGGTTCAATTGAGTTTTTCTGCAAATTCTAAGATATACTTGGGTGTAACTCCCCAGGGAAACATGAGATCACAAAATTGGTTGGTTTTTTAGCATTCCCGACTCAGGACACTACTGATATACGTTTGTTTTTCGAATCTGAGCTTTGGATCAAAAGTAACACGTTCTGGTTGAATTGAGTTTTTCTGCAAATTCTAAGATATACTTGGGTGTAACTCCCCAGGGAAACATGAGATCACAAAATTGGTTGGTTTTTTAGCATTCCCGACTCAGGACACTACTGATATACGTTTGTTTTTCGAATCTGAGCTTTGGATCAAAAGTAACACGTTCTGGTTGAATTGAGTTTTTCTGCAAATTCTAAGATATACTTGGGTGTAACTCCCCAGGGAAACATCAGATCACAAAATGGGTTGGTTTTTTAGCATTCCCGACTCAGGACACTACTAATATACGTTTGTTTTTCAGATCTGAGCTTTGGTTCAAAAGTTACACATTCTGGTTCAATTGAGTTTTTCTGCAAATTCTAAGATATACTTGGGTGTAACTCCCCAGGGAAACATCAGATCACAAAATGGGTTGGTTTTTTAGCATTCCCGACTCAGGACACTACTAATATACGTTTGTTTTTCGGATCTGAGCTTTGGTTCAAAAGTTACACATTCTGGTTGAATTGAGTTTTTCTGCAAATTCTAAGATATACTTGGGTGTAACTCCCCAGGGAAACATGAGATCACAAAATTGGTTGGTTTTTTAGCATTCCCGACTCAGGACACTACTGATATACGTTTGTTTTTTGAATCTGAGCTTTGGATCAAAAGTAACACGTTCTGGTTGAATTGAGTTTTTCTGCAAATTCTAAGATATACTTGGGTGTAACTCCCCAGGGAAACATCAGATCACAAAATGGGTTGGTTTTTTAGCATTCCCGACTCAGGACACTACTAATATACGTTTGTTTTTCGGATCTGAGCTTTGGTTCAAAACTAACACGTTCTGGTTCAATTGAGATTTTCTGCAAATTCTAAGATATACTTGGGTGTAACTCCCCAGGGAAACATCAGATCACAAAATGGGTTGGTTTTTTAGCATTCCCGACTCAGGACACTACTAATATACGTTTGTTTTTCGGATCTGAGCTTTGGTTCAAAAGTTACACATTCTGGTTCAATTGAGTTTTTCTGCAAATTCTAAGATATACTTTGGTGTAACTCCCCAGGGAAACATCAGATCACAAAATGGGTTGGTTTTTTAGCATTCCCGACTCAGGACACTACTAATATACGTTTGTTTTTCGAATCTGAGCTTTGGATCAAAAGTAACACGTTCTGGTTGAATTGATATTTTCTGCAAATTCTAAGATATACTTGGGTGTAACTCCCCAGGGAAACATCAGATCACAAAATGGGTTGGTTTTTTAGCATTCCCGACTCAGGACACTACTAATATACGTTTGTTTTTCGGATCTGAGCTTTGGTTCAAAATTACACATTCTGGTTCAATTGAGTTTTTCTGCAAATTCTAAGATATACTTGGGTGTAACTCCCCAGGGAAACATGAGATCACAAAATTGGTTGGTTTTTTAGCATTCCCGACTCAGGACACTACTGATATACGTTTGTTTTTCGAATCTGAGCTTTGGATCAAAAGTAACACGTTCTGGTTGAATTGAGTTTTTCTGCAAATTCTAAGATATACTTGGGTGTAACTCCCCAGGGAAACATCAGATCACAAAATGGGTTGGTTTTTTAGCATTCCCGACTCAGGACACTACTAATATACGTTTGTTTTTCGGATCTGAGCTTTGGTTCAAAAGTTACACATTCTGGTTCAATTGAGTTTTTCTGCAAATTCTAAGATATACTTTGGTGTAACTCCCCAGGGAAACATCAGATCACAAAATGGGTTGGTTTTTTAGCATTCCCGACTCAGGACACTACTAATATACGTTTGTTTTTCGAATCTGAGCTTTGGATCAAAAGTAACACGTTCTGGTTGAATTGAGATTTTCTGCAAATTCTAAGATATACTTGGGTGTAACTCCCCAGGGAAACATCAGATCACAAAATGGGTTGGTTTTTTAGCATTCCCGACTCAGGACACTACTAATATACGTTTGTTTTTCGGATCTGAGCTTTGTTTCAAAACTAACACGTTCTGGTTCAATTGAGATTTTCTGCAAATTCTAAGATATACTTGGGTGTAACTCCCCAGGGAAACATCAGATCACAAAATGGGTTGGTTTTTTAGCATTCCCGACTCAGGACACTACTAATATACGTTTGTTTTTCAAATCTGAGCTTTGGATCAAAAGTAACACGTTCTGGTTCAATTGAGTTTTTCTGCAAATTCTAAGATATACTTGGGTGTAACTCCCCAGGGAAACATCAGATCACAAAATGGGTTGGTTTTTTAGCATTCCCGACTCAGGACACTACTAATATACGTTTGTATTTCAAATCTGAGCTTTGGATCAAAAGTAACACGTTCTGGTTCAATTGAGTTTTTCTGCAAATTCTAAGATATACTTGGGTGTAACTCCCCAGGGAAACATCAGATCACAAAATGGGTTGGTTTTTTAGCATTCCCGACTCAGGACACTACTAATATACGTTTGTTTTTCGAATCTGAGCTTTGGATCAAAAGTAACACGTTCTGGTTGAATTGAGTTTTTCTGCAAATTCTAAGATATACTTGGGTGTAACTCCCCAGGGAAACATCAGATCACAAAATGGGTTGGTTTTTTAGCATTCCTGACTCAGGACACTACTAATATACGTTTGTTTTTCTGATCTGAGCTTTGGTTCAAAAGTTACACATTCTGGTTGAATTGAGTTTTTCTGCAAATTCTAAGATATACTTGGGTGTAACTCCCCAGGGAAACATGAGATCACAAAATTGGTTGGTTTTTTAGCATTCCCGACTCAGGACACTACTGATATACGTTTGTTTTTCGAATCTGAGCTTTGGATCAAAAGTAACACGTTCTGGTTGAATTGAGTTTTTCTGCAAATTCTAAGATATACTTGGGTGTAACTCCCCAGGGAAACATCGGATCACAAAATGGGTTGGTTTTTTAGCATTCCCGACTCAGGACACTACTAATATACGTTTGTTTTTCGGATCTGAGCTTTGTTTCAAAACTAACACGTTCTGGTTCAATTGAGATTTTCTGCAAATTCTAAGATATACTTGGGTGTAACTCCCCAGGGAAACATCAGATCACAAAATGGGTTGGTTTTTTAGCATTCCCGACTCAGGACACTACTAATATACGTTTGTTTTTCAAATCTGAGCTTTGGATCAAAAGTAACACGTTCTGGTTCAATTGAGTTTTTCTGCAAATTCTAAGATATACTTGGGTGTAACTCCCCAGGGAAACATCAGATCACAAAATGGGTTGGTTTTTTAGCATTCCCGACTCAGGACACTACTAATATACGTTTGTATTTCAAATCTGAGCTTTGGATCAAAAGTAACACGTTCTGGTTCAATTGAGTTTTTCTGCAAATTCTAAGATATACTTGGGTGTAACTCCCCAGGGAAACATCAGATCACAAAATGGGTTGGTTTTTTAGCATTCCCGACTCAGGACACTACTAATATACGTTTGTTTTTCGAATCTGAGCTTTGGATCAAAAGTAACACGTTCTGGTTGAATTGAGTTTTTCTGCAAATTCTAAGATATACTTGGGTGTAACTCCCCAGGGAAACATCAGATCACAAAATGGGTTGGTTTTTTAGCATTCCTGACTCAGGACACTACTAATATACGTTTGTTTTTCTGATCTGAGCTTTGGTTCAAAAGTTACACATTCTGGTTGAATTGAGTTTTTCTGCAAATTCTAAGATATACTTGGGTGTAACTCCCCAGGGAAACATGAGATCACAAAATTGGTTGGTTTTTTAGCATTCCCGACTCAGGACACTACTGATATACGTTTGTTTTTCGAATCTGAGCTTTGGATCAAAAGTAACACGTTCTGGTTGAATTGAGTTTTTCTGCAAATTCTAAGATATACTTGGGTGTAACTCCCCAGGGAAACATCGGATCACAAAATGGGTTGGTTTTTTAGCATTCCCGACTCAGGACACTACTAATATACGTTTGTTTTTCGGATCTGAGCTTTGGTTCAAAAGTTACACATTCTGGTTCAATTGAGTTTTTCTGCAAATTCTAAGATATACTTTGGTGTAACTCCCCAGGGAAACATCAGATGACAAAATGGGTTGGTTTTTTAGCATTCCCGACTCAGGACACTACTAATATACGTTTGTTTTTCGAATCTGAGCTTTGGATCAAAAGTAACACGTTCTGGTTGAATTGAGTTTTTCTGCAAATTCTAAGATATACTTGGGTGTAACTCCCCAGGGAAACATCAGATCACAAAATGGGTTGGTTTTTTAGCATTCCCGACTCAGGACACTACTAATATACGTTTGTTTTTCGGATCTGAGCTTTGGTTCAAAAGTTACACATTCTGGTTCAAATGAGTTTTTCTGCAAATTCTAAGATATACTTTGGTGTAACTCCCCAGGGAAACATCAGATCACAAAATGGGTTGGTTTTTTAGCATTCCCGACTCAGGACACTACTAATATACGTTTGTTTTTCGAATCTGAGCTTTGGATCAAAAGTAACACGTTCTGGTTGAATTGAGATTTTCTGCAAATTCTAAGATATACTTGGGTGTAACTCCCCAGGGAAACATCAGATCACAAAATGGGTTGGTTTTTTAGCATTCCCGACTCAGGACACTACTAATATACGTTTGTTTTTCGGATCTGAGCTTTGTTTCAAAACTAACACGTTCTGGTTCAATTGAGATTTTCTGCAAATTCTAAGATATACTTGGGTGTAACTCCCCAGGGAAACATCAGATCACAAAATGGGTTGGTTTTTTAGCATTCCCGACTCAGGACACTACTAATATACGTTTGTTTTTCAAATCTGAGCTTTGGATCAAAAGTAACACGTTCTGGTTCAATTGAGTTTTTCTGCAAATTCTAAGATATACTTGGGTGTAACTCCCCAGGGAAACATCAGATCACAAAATGGGTTGGTTTTTTAGCATTCCCGACTCAGGACACTACTAATATACGTTTGTATTTCAAATCTGAGCTTTGGATCAAAAGTAACACGTTCTGGTTCAATTGAGTTTTTCTGCAAATTCTAAGATATACTTGGGTATAACTCCCCAGGGAAACATCAGATCACAAAATGGGTTGGTTTTTTAGCATTCCCGACTCAGGACACTACTAATATACGTTTGTTTTTCGAATCTGAGCTTTGGATCAAAAGTAACACGTTCTGGTTGAATTGAGTTTTTCTGCAAATTCTAAGATATACTTGGGTGTAACTCCCCAGGGAAACATCAGATCACAAAATGGGTTGGTTTTTTAGCATTCCCGACTCAGGACACTACTAATATACGTTTGTTTTTCGGATCTGAGCTTTGGTTCAAAAGTTACACATTCTGGTTGAATTGAGTTTTTCTGCAAATTCTAAGATATACTTGGGTGTAACTCCCCAGGGAAACATGAGATCACAAAATTGGTTGGTTTTTTAGCATTCCCGACTCAGGACACTACTGATATACGTTTGTTTTTCGAATCTGAGCTTTGGATCAAAAGTAACACGTTCTGGTTGAATTGAGTTTTTCTGCAAATTCTAAGATATACTTGGGTGTAACTCCCCAGGGAAACATCAGATCACAAAATGGGTTGGTTTTTTAGCATTCCCGACTCAGGACACTACTAATATACGTTTGTTTTTCGGATCTGAGCTTTGGTTCAAAAGTTACACATTCTGGTTCAATTGAGTTTTTCTGCAAATTCTAAGATATACTTTGGTGTAACTCCCCAGGGAAACATCAGATGACAAAATGGGTTGGTTTTTTAGCATTCCCGACTCAGGACACTACTAATATACGTTTGTTTTTCGAATCTGAGCTTTGGATCAAAAGTAACACGTTCTGGTTGAATTGAGATTTTCTGCAAATTCTAAGATATACTTGGGTGTAACTCCCCAGGGAAACATCAGATCACAAAATGGGTTGGTTTTTTAGCATTCCCGACTCAGGACACTACTAATATACGTTTGTTTTTCGGATCTGAGCTTTGGTTCAAAACTAACACGTTCTGGTTCAATTGAGATTTTCTGCAAATTCTAAGATATACTTGGGTGTAACTCCCCAGGGAAACATCAGATCACAAAATGGGTTGGTTTTTTAGCATTCCCGACTCAGGACACTACTAATATACGTTTGTTTTTCGGATCTGAGCTTTGGTTCAAAAGTTACACATTCTGGTTCAATTGAGTTTTTCTGCAAATTCTAAGATATACTTTGGTGTAACTCCCCAGGGAAACATCAGATCACAAAATGGGTTGGTTTTTTAGCATTCCCGACTCAGGACACTACTAATATACGTTTTTTTTTCGAATCTGAGCTTTGCATCAAAAGTAACACGTTCTGGTTGAATTGATATTTTCTGCAAATTCTAAGATATACTTGGGTGTAACTCCCCAGGGAAACATCAGATCACAAAATGGGTTGGTTTTTTAGCATTCCCGACTCAGGACACTACTAATATACGTTTGTTTTTCGGATCTGAGCTTTGGTTCAAAATTACACATTCTGGTTCAATTGAGTTTTTCTGCAAATTCTAAGATATACTTGGGTGTAACTCCCCAGGGAAACATGAGATCACAAAATTGGTTGGTTTTTTAGCATTCCCGACTCAGGACACTACTGATATACGTTTGTTTTTCGAATCTGAGCTTTGGATCAAAAGTAACACGTTCTGGTTGAATTGAGTTTTTCTGCAAATTCTAAGATATACTTGGGTGTAACTCCCCAGGGAAACATGAGATCACAAAATTGGTTGGTTTTTTAGCATTCCCGACTCAGGACACTACTGATATACGTTTGTTTTTCGAATCTGAGCTTTGGATCAAAAGTAACACGTTCTGGTTGAATTGAGTTTTTCTGCAAATTCTAAGATATACTTGGGTGTAACTCCCCAGGGAAACATCAGATCACAAAATTGGTTGGTTTTTTAGCATTCCTGACTCAGGACACTACTGATATACGTTTGTTTTTCGAATCTGAGCTTTGGATCAAAAGTAACACGTTCTGGTTGAATTGAGTTTTTCTGCAAATTCTAAGATATACTTGGGTGTAACTCCCCAGGGAAACATCAGATCACAAAATGGGTTGGTTTTTTAGCATTCCCGACTCAGGACACTACTAATATACGTTTGTTTTTCGGATCTGAGCTTTGGTTCAAAAGTTACACATTCTGGTTCAATTGAGTTTTTCTGCAAATTCTAAGATATACTTTGGTGTAACTCCCCAGGGAAACATCAGATCACAAAATGGGTTGGTTTTTTAGCATTCCCGACTCAGGACACTACTAATATACGTTTGTTTTTCGAATCTGAGCTTTGGATCAAAAGTAACACGTTCTGGTTGAATTGATATTTTCTGCAAATTCTAAGATATACTTGGGTGTAACTCCCCAGGGAAACATCAGATCACAAAATGGGTTGGTTTTTTAGCATTCCCGACTCAGGACACTACTAATATACGTTTGTTTTTCGGATCTGAGCTTTGTTTCAAAACTAACACGTTCTGGTTCAATTGAGATTTTCTGCAAATTCTAAGATATACTTGGGTGTAACTCCCCAGGGAAACATCAGATCACAAAATGGGTTGGTTTTTTAGCATTCCCGACTCAGGACACTACTAATATACGTTTGTTTTTCAAATCTGAGCTTTGGATCAAAAGTAACACGTTCTGGTTCAATTGAGTTTTTCTGCAAATTCTAAGATATACTTGGGTGTAACTCCCCAGGGAAACATCAGATCACAAAATGGGTTGGTTTTTTAGCATTCCCGACTCAGGACACTACTAATATACGTTTGTTTTTCGAATCTGAGCTTTGGATCAAAAGTAACACGTTCTGGTTGAATTGAGTTTTTCTGCAAATTCTAAGATATACTTGGGTGTAACTCCCCAGGGAAACATCAGATCACAAAATGGGTTGGTTTTTTAGCATTCCCGACTGAGGACACTACTAATATACGTTTGTTTTTCGGATCTGAGCTTTGGTTCAAAAGTTACACATTCTGGTTGAATTGAGTTTTTCTGCAAATTCTAAGATATACTTGGGTGTAACTCCCCAGGGAAACATGAGATCACAAAATTGGTTGGTTTTTTAGCATTCCCGACTCAGGACACTACTGATATACGTTTGTTTTTCGAATCTGAGCTTTGGATCAAAAGTAACACGTTCTGGTTGAATTGAGTTTTTCTGCAAATTCTAAGATATACTTGGGTGTAACTCCCCAGGGAAACATCAGATCACAAAATGGGTTGGTTTTTTAGCATTCCCGACTCAGGACACTACTAATATACGTTTGTTTTTCGGATCTGAGCTTTGGTTCAAAAGTTACACATTCTGGTTCAATTGAGTTTTTCTGCAAATTCTAAGATATACTTGGGTGTAACTCCCCAGGGAAACATGAGATCACAAAATTGGTTGGTTTTTTAGCATTCCCGACTCAGGACACTACTGATATACGTTTGTTTTTCGAATCTGAGCTTTGGATCAAAAGTAACACGTTCTGGTTGAATTGAGTTTTTCTGCAAATTCTAAGATATACTTGGGTGTAACTCCCCAGGGAAACATCAGATCACAAAATGGGTTGGTTTTTTAGCATTCCCGACTCAGGACACTACTAATATACGTTTGTTTTTCGGATCTGAGCTTTGGTTCAAAAGTTACACATTCTGGTTCAATTGAGTTTTTCTGCAAATTCTAAGATATACTTTGGTGTAACTCCCCAGGGAAACATCAGATCACAAAATGGGTTGGTTTTTTAGCATTCCCGACTCAGGACACTACTAATATACGTTTGTTTTTCGAATCTGAGCTTTGGATCAAAAGTAACACGTTCTGGTTGAATTGAGATTTTCTGCAAATTCTAAGATATACTTGGGTGTAACTCCCCAGGGAAACATCAGATCACAAAATGGGTTGGTTTTTTAGCATTCCCGACTCAGGACACTACTAATATACGTTTGTTTTTCGGATCTGAGCTTTGTTTCAAAACTAACACGTTCTGGTTCAATTGAGATTTTCTGCAAATTCTAAGATATACTTGGGTGTAACTCCCCAGGGAAACATCAGATCACAAAATGGGTTGGTTTTTTAGCATTCCCGACTCAGGACACTACTAATATACGTTTGTTTTTCAAATCTGAGCTTTGGATCAAAAGTAACACGTTCTGGTTCAATTGAGTTTTTCTGCAAATTCTAAGATATACTTGGGTGTAACTCCCCAGGGAAACATCAGATCACAAAATGGGTTGGTTTTTTAGCATTCCCGACTCAGGACACTACTAATATACGTTTGTATTTCAAATCTGAGCTTTGGATCAAAAGTAACACGTTCTGGTTCAATTGAGTTTTTCTGCAAATTCTAAGATATACTTGGGTGTAACTCCCCAGGGAAACATCAGATCACAAAATGGGTTGGTTTTTTAGCATTCCCGACTCAGGACACTACTAATATACGTTTGTTTTTCGAATCTGAGCTTTGGATCAAAAGTAACACGTTCTGGTTGAATTGAGTTTTTCTGCAAATTCTAAGATATACTTGGGTGTAACTCCCCAGGGAAACATCAGATCACAAAATGGGTTGGTTTTTTAGCATTCCCGACTCAGGACACTATTAATATACGTTTGTTTTTCGGATCTGAGCTTTGGTTCAAAACTTACACGTTCTGGTTCAATTGAGATTTTCTGCAAATTCTAAGATATACTTGGGTGTAACTCCCCAGGGAAACATCAGATCACAAAATGGGTTGGTTTTTTAGCATTCCCGACTCAGGACACTACTAATATACGTTTGTTTTTCGGATCTGAGCTTTGGTTCAAAAGTTACACATTCTGGTTCAATTGAGTTTTTCTTCAAATTCTAAGATATACTTGGGTGTAACACCCCAGGGAAACATCAGATCACAAAATTGGTTGGTTTTTTAGCATTCCCGACTCAGGACACTACTAATATACGTTTGTTTTTCGAATCTGAGCTTTGGATCAAAAGTAACACGTTCTTGTTGAATTGAGATTTTCTGCAAATTCTAAGATATACTTGGGTGTAACTCCCCAGGGAAACATCAGATCACAAAATGGGTTGGTTTTTTAGTATTCCCGACTCAGGACACTACTAATATACGTTTGGTTTTCGGATCTGAGCTTTGGTTCAAAAGTTACACGTTCTGGTTCAATTGAGTTTTTCTGCAAATTCTAAGATATACTTTGGTGTAACTCCCCAGGGAAACATCAGATCACAAAATGGGTTGGTTTTTTAGCATTCCCGACTCAGGACACTACTAATATACGTTTGTTTTTCGAATCTGAGCTTTGGATCAAAAGTAACACGTTCTGGTTGAATTGAGATTTTCTGCAAATTCTAAGATATACTTGGGTGTAACTCCCCAGGGAAACATCAGATCACAAAATGGGTTGGTTTTTTAGCATTCCCGACTCAGGACACTACTAATATACGTTTGTTTTTCGGATCTGAGCTTTGGTTCAAAACTAACACGTTCTGGTTCAATTGAGATTTTCTGCAAATTCTAAGATATACTTGGGTGTAACTCCCCAGGGAAACATCAGATCACAAAATGGGTTGGTTTTTTAGCATTCCCGACTCAGGACACTACTAATATACGTTTGTATTTCAAATCTGAGCTTTGGATCAAAAGTAACACGTTCTGGTTCAATTGAGTTTTTCTGCAAATTCTAAGATATACTTGGGTGTAACTCCCCAGGGAAACATCAGATCACAAAATGGGTTGGTTTTTTAGCATTCCCGACTCAGGACACTACTAATATACGTTTGTTTTTCGAATCTGAGCTTTGGATCAAAAGTAACACGTTCTGGTTGAATTGAGTTTTTCTGCAAATTCTAAGATATACTTGGGTGTAACTCCCCAGGGAAACATCAGATCACAAAATGGGTTGGTTTTTTAGCATTCCCGACTCAGGACACTACTAATGTACGTTTGTTTTTCGGATCTGAGCTTTGGTTCAAAACTAACACGTTCTGGTTCAATTGAGATTTTCTGCAAATTCTAAGATATACTTGGGTGTAACTCCCCAGGGAAACATCAGATCACAAAATTGGTTGGTTTTTTAGCATTCCCGACTCAGGACACTACTGATATACGTTTGTTTTTCGAATCTGAGCTTTGGATCAAAAGTAACACGTTCTGGTTGAATTGAGTTTTTCTGCAAATTCTAAGATATACTTGGGTGTAACTCCCCAGGGAAACATGAGATCACAAAATTGGTTGGTTTTTTAGCATTCCCGACTCAGGACACTACTGATATACGTTTGTTTTTCGAATCTGAGCTTTGGATCAAAAGTAACACGTTCTGGTTGAATTGAGTTTTTCTGCAAATTCTAAGATATACTTGGGTGTAACTCCCCAGGGAAACATCAGATCACAAAATGGGTTGGTTTTTTAGCATTCCCGACTCAGGACACTACTAATATATGTTTGTTTTTCGGATCTGAGCTTTGGTTCAAAAGTTACACATTCTGGTTCAATTGAGTTTTTCTGCAAATTCTAAGATATACTTTGGTGTAACTCCCCAGGGAAACATCAGATCACAAAATGGGTTGGTTTTTTAGCATTCCCGACTCAGGACACTACTAATATACGTTTGTTTTTCGAATCTGAGCTTTGGATCAAAAGTAACACGTTCTGGTTGAATTGAGATTTTTCTGCAAATTCTAAGATATACTTGGGTGTAACTCCCCAGGGAAACATCAGATCACAAAATGGGTTGGTTTTTTAGCATTCCCGACTCAGGACACTACTAATATACGTTTGTTTTTCGGATCTGAGCTTTGGTTCAAAAAAAGTTACACATTCTGGTTGAATTGAGTTTTCTGCAAATTCTAAGATATACTTGGGTGTAACTCCCCAGGGAAACATGAGATCACAAAATTGGTTGGTTTTTTAGCATTCCCGACTCAGGACACTACTGATATACGTTTGTTTTTCGAATCTGAGCTTTGGATCAAAAGTAACACGTTCTGGTTGAATTGAGTTTTTCTGCAAATTCTAAGATATACTTGGGTGTAACTCCCCAGGGAAACATCAGATCACAAAATGGGTTGGTTTTTTAGCATTCCCGACTCAGGACACTACTAATATACGTTTGTTTTTCGAATCTGAGCTTTGGATCAAAAGTAACACGTTCTGGTTGAATTGAGATTTTCTGCAAATTCTAAGATATACTTGGGTGTAACTCCCCAGGGAAACATCAGATCACAAAATGGGTTGGTTTTTTAGCATTCCCGACTCAGGACACTACTAATATACGTTTGTTTTTCGAATCTGAGCTTTGGATCAAAAGTAACACGTTCTGGTTGAATTGAGTTTTCTGCAAATTCTAAGATATACTTGGGTGTAACTCCCCAGGGAAACATCAGATCACAAAATGGGTTGGTTTTTTAGCATTCCCGACTCAGGACACTACTAATGTACGTTTGTTTTTCGGATCTGAGCTTTGGTTCAAAACTAACACGTTCTGGTTCAATTGAGATTTTTCTGCAAATTCTAAGATATACTTGGGTGTAACTCCCCAGGGAAACATCAGATCACAAAATTGGTTGGTTTTTTAGCATTCCCGACTCAGGACACTACTGATATACGTTTGTTTTTCGAATCTGAGCTTTGGATCAAAAGTAACACGTTCTGGTTGAATTGAGTTTTTCTGCAAATTCTAAGATATACTTGGGTGTAACTCCCCAGGGAAACATGAGATCACAAAATTGGTTGGTTTTTTAGCATTCCCGACTCAGGACACTACTGATATACGTTTGTTTTTCGAATCTGAGCTTTGGATCAAAAGTAACACGTTCTGGTTGAATTGAGTTTTTCTGCAAATTCTAAGATATACTTGGGTGTAACTCCCCAGGGAAACATCAGATCACAAAATGGGTTGGTTTTTTAGCATTCCCGACTCAGGACACTACTAATATATGTTTGTTTTTCGGATCTGAGCTTTGGTTCAAAAGTTACACATTCTGGTTCAATTGAGTTTTTCTGCAAATTCTAAGATATACTTTGGTGTAACTCCCCAGGGAAACATCAGATCACAAAATGGGTTGGTTTTTTAGCATTCCCGACTCAGGACACTACTAATATACGTTTGTTTTTCGAATCTGAGCTTTGGATCAAAAGTAACACGTTCTGGTTGAATTGAGATTTTCTGCAAATTCTAAGATATACTTGGGTGTAACTCCCCAGGGAAACATCAGATCACAAAATGGGTTGGTTTTTTAGCATTCCCGACTCAGGACACTACTAATATACGTTTGTTTTTCGGATCTGAGCTTTGGTTCAAAAGTTACACATTCTGGTTGAATTGAGTTTTTCTGCAAATTCTAAGATATACTTGGGTGTAACTCCCCAGGGAAACATGAGATCACAAAATTGGTTGGTTTTTTAGCATTCCCGACTCAGGACACTACTGATATACGTTTGTTTTTCGAATCTGAGCTTTGGATCAAAAGTAACACGTTCTGGTTGAATTGAGTTTTTCTGCAAATTCTAAGATATACTTGGGTGTAACTCCCCAGGGAAACATCAGATCACAAAATGGGTTGGTTTTTTAGCATTCCCGACTCAGGACACTACTAATATACGTTTGTTTTTCGAATCTGAGCTTTGGATCAAAAGTAACACGTTCTGGTTGAATTGAGATTTTCTGCAAATTCTAAGATATACTTGGGTGTAACTCCCCAGGGAAACATCAGATCACAAAATGGGTTGGTTTTTTAGCATTCCCGACTCAGGACACTACTAATATACGTTTGTTTTTCGGATCTGAGCTTTGGTTCAAAACTAACACGTTCTGGTTCAATTGAGATTTTCTGCAAATTCTAAGATATACTTGGGTGTAACTCCCCAGGGAAACATCAGATCACAAAATGGGTTGGTTTTTTTAGCATTCCCGACTCAGGACACTACTAATATACGTTTGTTTTTCGGATCTGAGCTTTGGTTCAAAACTAACACGTTCTGGTTCAATTGAGATTTTCTGCAAATTCTAAGATATACTTGGGTGTAACTCCCCAGGGAAACATCAGATCACAAAATGGGTTGGTTTTTTAGCATTCCCGACTCAGGACACTACTAATATACGTTTGTTTTTCGGATCTGAGCTTTGGTTCAAAAGTTACACATTCTGGTTCAATTGAGTTTTTCTGCAAATTCTAAGATATACTTTGGTGTAACTCCCCAGGGAAACATCAGATCACAAAATGGGTTGGTTTTTTAGCATTCCCGACTCAGGACACTACTAATATACGTTTTTTTTCGAATCTGAGCTTTGCATCAAAAGTAACACGTTCTGGTTGAATTGATATTTTCTGCAAATTCTAAGATATACTTGGGTGTAACTCCCCAGGGAAACATCAGATCACAAAATGGGTTGGTTTTTTAGCATTCCCGACTCAGGACACTACTAATATACGTTTGTTTTTCGGATCTGAGCTTTGGTTCAAAATTACACATTCTGGTTCAATTGAGTTTTTCTGCAAATTCTAAGATATACTTGGGTGTAACTCCCCAGGGAAACATGAGATCACAAAATTGGTTGGTTTTTTAGCATTCCCGACTCAGGACACTACTGATATACGTTTGTTTTTCGAATCTGAGCTTTGGATCAAAAGTAACACGTTCTGGTTGAATTGAGTTTTTCTGCAAATTCTAAGATATACTTGGGTGTAACTCCCCAGGGAAACATGAGATCACAAAATTGGTTGGTTTTTTAGCATTCCCGACTCAGGACACTACTGATATACGTTTGTTTTTCGAATCTGAGCTTTGGATCAAAAGTAACACGTTCTGTTGAATTGAGTTTTTCTGCAAATTCTAAGATATACTTGGGTGTAACTCCCCAGGGAAACATCAGATCACAAAATTGGTTGGTTTTTTAGCATTCCTGACTCAGGACACTACTGATATACGTTTGTTTTTCGAATCTGAGCTTTGGATCAAAAGTAACACGTTCTGGTTGAATTGAGTTTTTCTGCAAATTCTAAGATATACTTGGGTGTAACTCCCCAGGGAAACATCAGATCACAAAATGGGTTGGTTTTTTAGCATTCCCGACTCAGGACACTACTAATATACGTTTGTTTTTCGGATCTGAGCTTTGGTTCAAAAGTTACACATTCTGGTTCAATTGAGTTTTTCTGCAAATTCTAAGATATACTTTGGTGTAACTCCCCAGGGAAACATCAGATCACAAAATGGGTTGGTTTTTTAGCATTCCCGACTCAGGACACTACTAATATACGTTTGTTTTTCGAATCTGAGCTTTGGATCAAAAGTAACACGTTCTGGTTGAATTGATATTTTCTGCAAATTCTAAGATATACTTGGGTGTAACTCCCCAGGGAAACATCAGATCACAAAATGGGTTGGTTTTTTAGCATTCCCGACTCAGGACACTACTAATATACGTTTGTTTTTCGGATCTGAGCTTTGTTTCAAAACTAACACGTTCTGGTTCAATTGAGATTTTCTGCAAATTCTAAGATATACTTGGGTGTAACTCCCCAGGGAAACATCAGATCACAAAATGGGTTGGTTTTTTAGCATTCCCGACTCAGGACACTACTAATATACGTTTGTTTTTCAAATCTGAGCTTTGGATCAAAAGTAACACGTTCTGGTTCAATTGAGTTTTTCTGCAAATTCTAAGATATACTTGGGTGTAACTCCCCAGGGAAACATCAGATCACAAAATGGGTTGGTTTTTTAGCATTCCCGACTCAGGACACTACTAATATACGTTTGTTTTTCGAATCTGAGCTTTGGATCAAAAGTAACACGTTCTGGTTGAATTGAGTTTTTCTGCAAATTCTAAGATATACTTGGGTGTAACTCCCCAGGGAAACATCAGATCACAAAATGGGTTGGTTTTTTAGCATTCCCGACTGAGGACACTACTAATATACGTTTGTTTTTCGGATCTGAGCTTTGGTTCAAAAGTTACACATTCTGGTTGAATTGAGTTTTTCTGCAAATTCTAAGATATACTTGGGTGTAACTCCCCAGGGAAACATGAGATCACAAAATTGGTTGGTTTTTTAGCATTCCCGACTCAGGACACTACTGATATACGTTTGTTTTTCGAATCTGAGCTTTGGATCAAAAGTAACACGTTCTGGTTGAATTGAGTTTTTCTGCAAATTCTAAGATATACTTGGGTGTAACTCCCCAGGGAAACATCAGATCACAAAATGGGTTGGTTTTTTAGCATTCCCGACTCAGGACACTACTAATATACGTTTGTTTTTCGGATCTGAGCTTTGGTTCAAAAGTTACACATTCTGGTTCAATTGAGTTTTTCTGCAAATTCTAAGATATACTTTGGTGTAACTCCCCAGGGAAACATCAGATGACAAAATGGGTTGGTTTTTTAGCATTCCCGACTCAGGACACTACTAATATACGTTTGTTTTTCGAATCTGAGCTTTGGATCAAAAGTAACACGTTCTGGTTGAATTGAGATTTTCTGCAAATTCTAAGATATACTTGGGTGTAACTCCCCAGGGAAACATCAGATCACAAAATGGGTTGGTTTTTTAGCATTCCCGACTCAGGACACTACTAATATACGTTTGTTTTTCGGATCTGAGCTTTGGTTCAAAACTAACACGTTCTGGTTCAATTGAGATTTTCTGCAAATTCTAAGATATACTTGGGTGTAACTCCCCAGGGAAACATCAGATCACAAAATGGGTTGGTTTTTTAGCATTCCCGACTCAGGACACTACTAATATACGTTTGTTTTTCGGATCTGAGCTTTGGTTCAAAAGTTACACATTCTGGTTCAATTGAGTTTTTCTGCAAATTCTAAGATATACTTGGGTGTAACTCCCCAGGGAAACATGAGATCACAAAATTGGTTGGTTTTTTAGCATTCCCGACTCAGGACACTACTGATATACGTTTGTTTTTCGAATCTGAGCTTTGGATCAAAAGTAACACGTTCTGGTTGAATTGAGTTTTTCTGCAAATTCTAAGATATACTTGGGTGTAACTCCCCAGGGAAACATGAGATCACAAAATTGGTTGGTTTTTTAGCATTCCCGACTCAGGACACTACTGATATACGTTTGTTTTTCGAATCTGAGCTTTGGATCAAAAGTAACACGTTCTGGTTGAATTGAGTTTTTCTGCAAATTCTAAGATATACTTGGGTGTAACTCCCCAGGGAAACATCAGATCACAAAATGGGTTGGTTTTTTAGCATTCCCGACTCAGGACACTACTAATATACGTTTGTTTTTCGGATCTGAGCTTTGGTTCAAAAGTTACACATTCTGGTTCAATTGAGTTTTTCTGCAAATTCTAAGATATACTTTGGTGTAACTCCCCAGGGAAACATCAGATCACAAAATGGGTTGGTTTTTTAGCATTCCCGACTCAGGACACTACTAATATACGTTTGTTTTTCGAATCTGAGCTTTGGATCAAAAGTAACACGTTCTGGTTGAATTGAGATTTTCTGCAAATTCTAAGATATACTTGGGTGTAACTCCCCAGGGAAACATCAGATCACAAAATGGGTTGGTTTTTTAGCATTCCCGACTCAGGACACTACTAATATACGTTTGTTTTTCGGATCTGAGCTTTGTTTCAAAACTAACACGTTCTGGTTCAATTGAGATTTTCTGCAAATTCTAAGATATACTTGGGTGTAACTCCCCAGGGAAACATCAGATCACAAAATGGGTTGGTTTTTTAGCATTCCCGACACAGGACACTACTAATATACGTTTGTTTTTCAAATCTGAGCTTTGGATCAAAAGTAACACGTTCTGGTTCAATTGAGTTTTTCTGCAAATTCTAAGATATACTTGGGTGTAACTCCCCAGGGAAACATCAGATCACAAAATGGGTTGGTTTTTTAGCATTCCCGACTCAGGACACTACTAATATACGTTTGTATTTCAAATCTGAGCTTTGGATCAAAAGTAACACGTTCTGGTTCAATTGAGTTTTTCTGCAAATTCTAAGATATACTTGGGTGTAACTCCCCAGGGAAACATCAGATCACAAAATGGGTTGGTTTTTTAGCATTCCCGACTCAGGACACTACTAATATACGTTTGTTTTTCGAATCTGAGCTTTGGATCAAAAGTAACACGTTCTGGTTGAATTGAGTTTTTCTGCAAATTCTAAGATATACTTGGGTGTAACTCCCCAGGGAAACATCAGATCACAAAATGGGTTGGTTTTTTAGCATTCCCGACTCAGGACACTATTAATATACGTTTGTTTTTCGGATCTGAGCTTTGGTTCAAAACTTACACGTTCTGGTTCAATTGAGATTTTCTGCAAATTCTAAGATATACTTTGGTGTAACTCCCCAGGGAAACATCAGATCACAAAATGGGTTGGTTTTTTAGCATTCCCGACTCAGGACACTACTAATATACGTTTGTTTTTCGAATCTGAGCTTTGGATCAAAAGTAACACGTTCTGGTTCAATTGAGTTTTTCTGCAAATTCTAAGATATACTTGGGTGTAACTCCCCAGGGAAACATGAGATCACAAAATTGGTTGGTTTTTTAGCATTCCCGACTCAGGACACTACTGATATACGTTTGTTTTTCGAATCTGAGCTTTGGATCAAAAGTAACACGTTCTGGTTGAATTGAGTTTTTCTGCAAATTCTAAGATATACTTGGGTGTAACTCCCCAGGGAAACATGAGATCACAAAATTGGTTGGTTTTTTAGCATTCCCGACTCAGGACACTACTGATATACGTTTGTTTTTCGAATCTGAGCTTTGGATCAAAAGTAACACGTTCTGGTTGAATTGAGTTTTTCTGCAAATTCTAAGATATACTTGGGTGTAACTCCCCAGGGAAACATCAGATCACAAAATGGGTTGGTTTTTTAGCATTCCCGACTCAGGACACTACTAATATACGTTTGTTTTTCGGATCTGAGCTTTGGTTCAAAAGTTACACATTCTGGTTCAATTGAGTTTTTCTGCAAATTCTAAGATATACTTTGGTGTAACTCCCCAGGGAAACATCAGATCACAAAATGGGTTGGTTTTTTAGCATTCCCGACTCAGGACACTACTAATATACGTTTGTTTTTCGAATCTGAGCTTTGGATCAAAAGTAACACGTTCTGGTTGAATTGAGATTTTCTGCAAATTCTAAGATATACTTGGGTGTAACTCCCCAGGGAAACATCAGATCACAAAATGGGTTGGTTTTTTAGCATTCCCGACTCAGGACACTACTAATATACGTTTGTTTTTCGGATCTGAGCTTTGTTTCAAAACTAACACGTTCTGGTTCAATTGAGATTTTCTGCAAATTCTAAGATATACTTGGGTGTAACTCCCCAGGGAAACATCAGATCACAAAATGGGTTGGTTTTTTAGCATTCCCGACACAGGACACTACTAATATACGTTTGTTTTTCAAATCTGAGCTTTGGATCAAAAGTAACACGTTCTGGTTCAATTGAGTTTTTCTGCAAATTCTAAGATATACTTGGGTGTAACTCCCCAGGGAAACATCAGATCACAAAATGGGTTGGTTTTTTAGCATTCCCGACTCAGGACACTACTAATATACGTTTGTATTTCAAATCTGAGCTTTGGATCAAAAGTAACACGTTCTGGTTCAATTGAGTTTTTCTGCAAATTCTAAGATATACTTGGGTGTAACTCCCCAGGGAAACATCAGATCACAAAATGGGTTGGTTTTTTAGCATTCCCGACTCAGGACACTACTAATATACGTTTGTTTTTCGAATCTGAGCTTTGGATCAAAAGTAACACGTTCTGGTTGAATTGAGTTTTTCTGCAAATTCTAAGATATACTTGGGTGTAACTCCCCAGGGAAACATCAGATCACAAAATGGGTTGGTTTTTTAGCATTCCCGACTCAGGACACTATTAATATACGTTTGTTTTTCGGATCTGAGCTTTGGTTCAAAACTTACACGTTCTGGTTCAATTGAGATTTTCTGCAAATTCTAAGATATACTTTGGTGTAACTCCCCAGGGAAACATCAGATCACAAAATGGGTTGGTTTTTTAGCATTCCCGACTCAGGACACTACTAATATACGTTTGTTTTTCGAATCTGAGCTTTGGATCAAAAGTAACACGTTCTGGTTGAATTGAGATTTTCTGCAAATTCTAAGATATACTTGGGTGTAACTCCCCAGGGAAACATCAGATCACAAAATGGGTTGGTTTTTTAGCATTCCCGACTCAGGACACTACTAATATACGTTTGTTTTTCGGATCTGAGCTTTGGTTCAAAACTAACACGTTCTGGTTCAATTGAGATTTTCTGCAAATTCTAAGATATACTTGGGTGTAACTCCCCAGGGAAACATCAGATCACAAAATGGGTTGGTTTTTTAGCATTCCCGACTCAGGACACTACTAATATACGTTTGTATTTCAAATCTGAGCTTTGGATCAAAAGTAACACGTTCTGGTTCAATTGAGTTTTTCTGCAAATTCTAAGATATACTTGGGTGTAACTCCCCAGGGAAACATCAGATCACAAAATGGGTTGGTTTTTTAGCATTCCCGACTCAGGACACTACTAATATACGTTTGTTTTTCGAATCTGAGCTTTGGATCAAAAGTAACACGTTCTGGTTGAATTGAGTTTTTCTGCAAATTCTAAGATATACTTGGGTGTAACTCCCCAGGGAAACATCAGATCACAAAATGGGTTGGTTTTTTAGCATTCCCGACTCAGGACACTACTAATGTACGTTTGTTTTTCGGATCTGAGCTTTGGTTCAAAACTAACACGTTCTGGTTCAATTGAGATTTTCTGCAAATTCTAAGATATACTTGGGTGTAACTCCCCAGGGAAACATCAGATCACAAAATTGGTTGGTTTTTTAGCATTCCCGACTCAGGACACTACTGATATACGTTTGTTTTTCGAATCTGAGCTTTGGATCAAAAGTAACACGTTCTGGTTGAATTGAGTTTTTCTGCAAATTCTAAGATATACTTGGGTGTAACTCCCCAGGGAAACATGAGATCACAAAATTGGTTGGTTTTTTAGCATTCCCGACTCAGGACACTACTGATATACGTTTGTTTTTCGAATCTGAGCTTTGGATCAAAAGTAACACGTTCTGGTTGAATTGAGTTTTTCTGCAAATTCTAAGATATACTTGGGTGTAACTCCCCAGGGAAACATCAGATCACAAAATGGGTTGGTTTTTTAGCATTCCCGACTCAGGACACTACTAATATATGTTTGTTTTTCGGATCTGAGCTTTGGTTCAAAAGTTACACATTCTGGTTCAATTGAGTTTTTCTGCAAATTCTAAGATATACTTTGGTGTAACTCCCCAGGGAAACATCAGATCACAAAATGGGTTGGTTTTTTAGCATTCCCGACTCAGGACACTACTAATATACGTTTGTTTTTCGAATCTGAGCTTTGGATCAAAAGTAACACGTTCTGGTTGAATTGAGATTTTCTGCAAATTCTAAGATATACTTGGGTGTAACTCCCCAGGGAAACATCAGATCACAAAATGGGTTGGTTTTTTAGCATTCCCGACTCAGGACACTACTAATATACGTTTGTTTTTCGGATCTGAGCTTTGGTTCAAAAGTTACACATTCTGGTTGAATTGAGTTTTTCTGCAAATTCTAAGATATACTTGGGTGTAACTCCCCAGGGAAACATGAGATCACAAAATTGGTTGGTTTTTTAGCATTCCCGACTCAGGACACTACTGATATACGTTTGTTTTTCGAATCTGAGCTTTGGATCAAAAGTAACACGTTCTGGTTGAATTGAGTTTTTCTGCAAATTCTAAGATATACTTGGGTGTAACTCCCCAGGGAAACATCAGATCACAAAATGGGTTGGTTTTTTAGCATTCCCGACTCAGGACACTACTAATATACGTTTGTTTTTCGAATCTGAGCTTTGGATCAAAAGTAACACGTTCTGGTTGAATTGAGATTTTCTGCAAATTCTAAGATATACTTGGGTGTAACTCCCCAGGGAAACATCAGATCACAAAATGGGTTGGTTTTTTAGCATTCCCGACTCAGGACACTACTAATATACGTTTGTTTTTCGAATCTGAGCTTTGGATCAAAAGTAACACGTTCTGGTTGAATTGAGTTTTTCTGCAAATTCTAAGATATACTTGGGTGTAACTCCCCAGGGAAACATCAGATCACAAAATGGGTTGGTTTTTTAGCATTCCCGACTCAGGACACTACTAATGTACGTTTGTTTTTCGGATCTGAGCTTTGGTTCAAAACTAACACGTTCTGGTTCAATTGAGATTTTCTGCAAATTCTAAGATATACTTGGGTGTAACTCCCCAGGGAAACATCAGATCACAAAATTGGTTGGTTTTTTAGCATTCCCGACTCAGGACACTACTGATATACGTTTGTTTTTCGAATCTGAGCTTTGGATCAAAAGTAACACGTTCTGGTTGAATTGAGTTTTTCTGCAAATTCTAAGATATACTTGGGTGTAACTCCCCAGGGAAACATGAGATCACAAAATTGGTTGGTTTTTTAGCATTCCCGACTCAGGACACTACTGATATACGTTTGTTTTTCGAATCTGAGCTTTGGATCAAAAGTAACACGTTCTGGTTGAATTGAGTTTTTCTGCAAATTCTAAGATATACTTGGGTGTAACTCCCCAGGGAAACATCAGATCACAAAATGGGTTGGTTTTTTAGCATTCCCGACTCAGGACACTACTAATATATGTTTGTTTTTCGGATCTGAGCTTTGGTTCAAAAGTTACACATTCTGGTTCAATTGAGTTTTTCTGCAAATTCTAAGATATACTTTGGTGTAACTCCCCAGGGAAACATCAGATCACAAAATGGGTTGGTTTTTTAGCATTCCCGACTCAGGACACTACTAATATACGTTTGTTTTTCGAATCTGAGCTTTGGATCAAAAGTAACACGTTCTGGTTGAATTGAGATTTTCTGCAAATTCTAAGATATACTTGGGTGTAACTCCCCAGGGAAACATCAGATCACAAAATGGGTTGGTTTTTTAGCATTCCCGACTCAGGACACTACTAATATACGTTTGTTTTTCGGATCTGAGCTTTGGTTCAAAAGTTACACATTCTGGTTGAATTGAGTTTTTCTGCAAATTCTAAGATATACTTGGGTGTAACTCCCCAGGGAAACATGAGATCACAAAATTGGTTGGTTTTTTAGCATTCCCGACTCAGGACACTACTGATATACGTTTGTTTTTCGAATCTGAGCTTTGGATCAAAAGTAACACGTTCTGGTTGAATTGAGTTTTTCTGCAAATTCTAAGATATACTTGGGTGTAACTCCCCAGGGAAACATCAGATCACAAAATGGGTTGGTTTTTTAGCATTCCCGACTCAGGACACTACTAATATACGTTTGTTTTTCGAATCTGAGCTTTGGATCAAAAGTAACACGTTCTGGTTGAATTGAGATTTTCTGCAAATTCTAAGATATACTTGGGTGTAACTCCCCAGGGAAACATCAGATCACAAAATGGGTTGGTTTTTTAGCATTCCCGACTCAGGACACTACTAATATACGTTTGTTTTTCGGATCTGAGCTTTGGTTCAAAACTAACACGTTCTGGTTCAATTGAGATTTTCTGCAAATTCTAAGATATACTTGGGTGTAACTCCCCAGGGAAACATCAGATCACAAAATGGGTTGGTTTTTTAGCATTCCCGACTCAGGACACTACTAATATACGTTTGTTTTTCGGATCTGAGCTTTGGTTCAAAAGTTACACATTCTGGTTCAATTGAGTTTTTCTGCAAATTCTAAGATATACTTTGGTGTAACTCCCCAGGGAAACATCAGATCACAAAATGGGTTGGTTTTTTAGCATTCCCGACTCAGGACACTACTAATATACGTTTGTTTTTCGAATCTGAGCTTTGGATCAAAAGTAACACGTTCTGGTTGAATTGATATTTTCTGCAAATTCTAAGATATACTTGGGTGTAACTCCCCAGGGAAACATCAGATCACAAAATGGGTTGGTTTTTTAGCATTCCCGACTCAGGACACTACTAATATACGTTTGTTTTTCGGATCTGAGCTTTGGTTCAAAATTACACATTCTGGTTCAATTGAGTTTTTCTGCAAATTCTAAGATATACTTGGGTGTAACTCCCCAGGGAAACATGAGATCACAAAATTGGTTGGTTTTTTAGCATTCCCGACTCAGGACACTACTGATATACGTTTGTTTTTCGAATCTGAGCTTTGGATCAAAAGTAACACGTTCTGGTTGAATTGAGTTTTTCTGCAAATTCTAAGATATACTTGGGTGTAACTCCCCAGGGAAACATGAGATCACAAAATTGGTTGGTTTTTTAGCATTCCCGACTCAGGACACTACTGATATACGTTTGTTTTTCGAATCTGAGCTTTGGATCAAAAGTAACACGTTCTGGTTGAATTGAGTTTTTCTGCAAATTCTAAGATATACTTGGGTGTAACTCCCCAGGGAAACATCAGATCACAAAATGGGTTGGTTTTTTAGCATTCCCGACTCAGGACACTACTAATATACGTTTGTTTTTCGGATCTGAGCTTTGGTTCAAAAGTTACACATTCTGGTTCAATTGAGTTTTTCTGCAAATTCTAAGATATACTTTGGTGTAACTCCCCAGGGAAACATCAGATCACAAAATGGGTTGGTTTTTTAGCATTCCCGACTCAGGACACTACTAATATACGTTTGTTTTTCGAATCTGAGCTTTGGATCAAAAGTAACACGTTCTGGTTGAATTGAGATTTTCTGCAAATTCTAAGATATACTTGGGTGTAACTCCCCAGGGAAACATCAGATCACAAAATGGGTTGGTTTTTTAGCATTCCCGACTCAGGACACTACTAATATACATTTGTTTTTCGGATCTGAGCTTTGTTTCAAAACTAACACGTTCTGGTTCAATTGAGATTTTCTGCAAATTCTAAGATATACTTGGGTGTAACTCCCCAGGGAAACATCAGATCACAAAATGGGTTCGTTTTTTAGCATTCCCGACTCAGGACACTACTAATATACGTTTGTTTTTCAAATCTGAGCTTTGGATCAAAAGTAACACGTTCTGGTTCAATTGAGTTTTTCTGCAAATTCTAAGATATACTTGGGTGTAACTCCCCAGGGAAACATCAGATCACAAAATGGGTTGGTTTTTTAGCATTCCCGACTCAGGACACTACTAATATACGTTTGTATTTCAAATCTGAGCTTTGGATCAAAAGCAACACGTTCTGGTTCAATTGAGTTTTTCTGCAAATTCTAAGATATACTTGGGTGTAACTCCCCAGGGAAACATCAGATCACAAAATGGGTTGGTTTTTTAGCATTCCCGACTCAGGACACTACTAATATACGTTTGTTTTTCGAATCTGAGCTTTGGATCAAAAGTAACACGTTCTGGTTGAATTGAGTTTTTCTGCAAATTCTAAGATATACTTGGGTGTAACTCCCCAGGGAAACATCAGATCACAAAATGGGTTGGTTTCTTAGCATTCCCGATTCAGGACACTACTAATATACGTTTGTTTTTCGGATCTGAGCTTTGGTTCAAAAGTTACACATTCTGGTTGAATTGAGTTTTTCTGCAAATTCTAAGATATACTTGGGTGTAACTCCCCAGGGAAACATGAGATCACAAAATTGGTTGGTTTTTTAGCATTCCCGACTCAGGACACTACTGATATACGTTTGTTTTTCGAATCTGAGCTTTGGATCAAAAGTAACACGTTCTGGTTGAATTGAGTTTTTCTGCAAATTCTAAGATATACTTGGGTGTAACTCCCCAGGGAAACATCAGATCACAAAATGGGTTGGTTTTTTAGCATTCCCGACTCAGGACACTACTAATATACGTTTGTTTTTCGGATCTGAGCTTTGGTTCAAAAGTTACACATTCTGGTTCAATTGAGTTTTTCTGCAAATTCTAAGATATACTTTGGTGTAACTCCCCAGGGAAACATCAGATGACAAAATGGGTTGGTTTTTTAGCATTCCCGACTCAGGACACTACTAATATACGTTTGTTTTTCGAATCTGAGCTTTGGATCAAAAGTAACACGTTCTGGTTGAATTGAGATTTTCTGCAAATTCTAAGATATACTTGGGTGTAACTCCCCAGGGAAACATCAGATCACAAAATGGGTTGGTTTTTTAGCATTCCCGACTCAGGACACTACTAATATACGTTTGTTTTTCGGATCTGAGCTTTGGTTCAAAAGTAACACGTTCTGGTTCAATTGAGTTTTTCTGCAAATTCTAAGATATACTTGGGTGTAACTCCCCAGGGAAACATCAGATCACAAAATGGGTTGGTTTTTTAGCATTCCCGACTCAGGACACTACTAATATACGTTTGTTTTTCGGATCTGAGCTTTGGTTCAAAAGTTACACATTCTGGTTCAATTGAGTTTTTCTGCAAATTCTAAGATATACTTTGGTGTAACTCCCCAGGGAAACATCAGATCACAAAAAGGGTTGGTTTTTTAGCATTCCCGACTCAGGACACTACTAATATACGTTTGTTTTTCGAATCTGAGCTTTGGATCAAAAGTAACACGTTCTGGTTGAATTGAGATTTTCTGCAAATTCTAAGATATACTTTGGTGTAACTCCCCAGGGAAACATCAGATCACAAAATGGGTTGGTTTTTTAGCATTCCCGACTCAGGACACTACTAATATACGTTTGTTTTTCGAATCTGAGCTTTGGATCAAAAGTAACACGTTCTGGTTGAATTGAGATTTTCTGCAAATTCTAAGATATACTTGGGTGTAACTCCCCAGGGAAACATCAGATCACAAAATGGGTTGGTTTTTTAGCATTCCCGACTCAGGACACTACTAATATACGTTTGTTTTTCGGATCTGAGCTTTGGTTCAAAAGTTACACATTGTGGTTGAATTGAGTTTTTCTGCAAATTCTAAGATATACTTGGGTGTAACTCCCCAGGGAAACATGAGATCACCAAATTGGTTGGTTTTTTAGCATTCCCGACTCAGGACACTACTGATATACGTTTGTTTTTTGAATCTGAGCTTTGGATCAAAAGTAACACGTTCTGGTTGAATTGAGTTTTTCTGCAAATTCTAAGATATACTTGGGTGTAACTCCCCAGGGAAACATCAGATCACAAAATGGGTTGGTTTTTTAGCATTCCCGACTCAGGACACTACTAATATACGTTTGTTTTTCGAATCTGAGCTTTGGATCAAAAGTAACACGTTCTGGTTGAATTGAGATTTTCTGCAAATTCTAAGATATACTTGGGTGTAACTCCCCAGGGAAACATCAGATCACAAAATGGGTTGGTTTTTTAGCATTCCCGACTCAGGACACTACTAATATACGTTTGTTTTTCGAATCTGAGCTTTGGATCAAAAGTAACACGTTCTGGTTGAATTGAGTTTTTCTGCAAATTCTAAGATATACTTGGGTGTAACTCCCCAGGGAAACATCAGATCACAAAATGGGTTGGTTTTTTAGCATTCCCGACTCAGGACACTACTAATATACGTTTGTTTTTCGGATCTGAGCTTTGGTTCAAAAGTTACACATTCTGGTTGAATTGAGTTTTTCTGCAAATTCTAAGATATACTTGGGTGTAACTCCCTAGGGAAACATGAGATCACAAAATTGGTTGGTTTTTTAGCATTCCCGACTCAGGACACTACTGATATACGTTTGTTTTTCGAATCTGAGCTTTGGATCAAAAGTAACACGTTCTGGTTGAATTGAGTTTTTCTGCAAATTCTAAGATATACTTGGGTGTAACTCCCCAGGGAAACATCAGATCACAAAATGGGTTGGTTTTTTAGCATTCCCGACTCAGGACACTACTAATATACGTTTGTTTTTCGGATCTGAGCTTTGGTTCAAAAGTTACACATTCTGGTTGAATTGAGTTTTTCTGCAAATTCTAAGATATACTTTGGTGTAACTCCCCAGGGAAACATCAGATGACAAAATGGGTTGGTTTTTTAGCATTCCCGACTCAGGACACTACTAATATACGTTTGTTTTTCGAATCTGAGCTTTGGATCAAAAGTAACACGTTCTGGTTGAATTGAGATTTTCTGCAAATTCTAAGATATACTTGGGTGTAACTCCCCAGGGAAACATCAGATCACAAAATGGGTTGGTTTTTTAGCATTCCCGACTCAGGACACTACTAATATACGTTTGTTTTTCGGATCTGAGCTTTGGTTCAAAACTAACACGTTCTGGTTCAATTGAGATTTTCTGCAAATTCTAAGATATACTTGGGTGTAACTCCCCAGGGAAACATCAGATCACAAAATGGGTTGGTTTTTTAGCATTCCCGACTCAGGACACTACTAATATACGTTTGTTTTTCGGATCTGAGCTTTGGTTCAAAAGTTACACATTCTGGTTGAATTGAGTTTTTCTGCAAATTCTAAGATATACTTGGGTGTAACTCCCCAGGGAAACATGAGATCACAAAATTGGTTGGTTTTTTAGCATTCCCGACTCAGGACACTACTGATATACGTTTGTTTTTCGAATCTGAGCTTTGGATCAAAAGTAACACGTTCTGGTTGAATTGAGTTTTTCTGCAAATTCTAAGATATACTTGGGTGTAACTCCCCAGGGAAACATCAGATCACAAAATGGGTTGGTTTTTTAGCATTCCCGACTCAGGACACTACTAATATACGTTTGTTTTTCGAATCTGAGCTTTGGATCAAAAGTAACACGTTCTGGTTGAATTGAGATTTTCTGCAAATTCTAAGATATACTTGGGTGTAACTCCCCAGGGAAACATCAGATCACAAAATGGGTTGGTTTTTTAGCATTCCCGACTCAGGACACTACTAATATACGTTTGTTTTTCGGATCTGAGCTTTGGTTCAAAACTAACACGTTCTGGTTCAATTGAGATTTTCTGCAAATTCTAAGATATACTTGGGTGTAACTCCCCAGGGAAACATCAGATCACAAAATGGGTTGGTTTTTTAGCATTCCCGACTCAGGACACTACTAATATACGTTTGTTTTTCGGATCTGAGCTTTGGTTCAAAAGTTACACATTCTGGTTGAATTGAGTTTTTCTGCAAATTCTAAGATATACTTGGGTGTAACTCCCCAGGGAAACATGAGATCACAAAATTGGTTGGTTTTTTAGCATTCCCGACTCAGGACACTACTGATATACGTTTGTTTTTCGAATCTGAGCTTTGGATCAAAAGTAACACGTTCTGGTTGAATTGAGTTTTTCTGCAAATTCTAAGATATACTTGGGTGTAACTCCCCAGGGAAACATCAGATCACAAAATGGGTTGGTTTTTTAGCATTCCCGACTCAGGACACTACTAATATACGTTTGTTTTTCGAATCTGAGCTTTGGATCAAAAGTAACACGTTCTGGTTGAATTGAGATTTTCTGCAAATTCTAAGATATACTTGGGTGTAACTCCCCAGGGAAACATCAGATCACAAAATGGGTTGGTTTTTTAGCATTCCCGACTCAGGACACTACTAATATACGTTTGTTTTTCGGATCTGAGCTTTGGTTCAAAACTAACACGTTCTGGTTCAATTGAGATTTTCTGCAAATTCTAAGATATACTTGGGTGTAACTCCCCAGGGAAACATCAGATCACAAAATGGGTTGGTTTTTTAGCATTCCCGACTCAGGACACTACTAATATACGTTTGTTTTTCGGATCTGAGCTTTGGTTCAAAAGTTACACATTCTGGTTCAATTGAGTTTTTCTGCAAATTCTAAGATATACTTTGGTGTAACTCCCCAGGGAAACATCAGATCACAAAATGGGTTGGTTTTTTAGCATTCCCGACTCAGGACACTACTAATATACGTTTGTTTTTCGAATCTGAGCTTTGGATCAAAAGTAACACGTTCTGGTTGAATTGATATTTTCTGCAAATTCTAAGATATACTTGGGTGTAACTCCCCAGGGAAACATCAGATCACAAAATGGGTTGGTTTTTTAGCATTCCCGACTCAGGACACTACTAATATACGTTTGTTTTTCGGATCTGAGCTTTGGTTCAAAATTACACATTCTGGTTCAATTGAGTTTTTCTGCAAATTCTAAGATATACTTGGGTGTAACTCCCCAGGGAAACATGAGATCACAAAATTGGTTGGTTTTTTAGCATTCCCGACTCAGGACACTACTGATATACGTTTGTTTTTCGAATCTGAGCTTTGGATCAAAAGTAACACGTTCTGGTTGAATTGAGTTTTTCTGCAAATTCTAAGATATACTTGGGTGTAACTCCCCAGGGAAACATGAGATCACAAAATTGGTTGGTTTTTTAGCATTCCCGACTCAGGACACTACTGATATACGTTTGTTTTTCGAATCTGAGCTTTGGATCAAAAGTAACACGTTCTGGTTGAATTGAGTTTTTCTGCAAATTCTAAGATATACTTGGGTGTAACTCCCCAGGGAAACATCAGATCACAAAATGGGTTGGTTTTTTAGCATTCCCGACTCAGGACACTACTAATATACGTTTGTTTTTCGGATCTGAGCTTTGGTTCAAAAGTTACACATTCTGGTTCAATTGAGTTTTTCTGCAAATTCTAAGATATACTTTGGTGTAACTCCCCAGGGAAACATCAGATCACAAAATGGGTTGGTTTTTTAGCATTCCCGACTCAGGACACTACTAATATACGTTTGTTTTTCGAATCTGAGCTTTGGATCAAAAGTAACACGTTCTGGTTGAATTGAGATTTTCTGCAAATTCTAAGATATACTTGGGTGTAACTCCCCAGGGAAACATCAGATCACAAAATGGGTTGGTTTTTTAGCATTCCCGACTCAGGACACTACTAATATACATTTGTTTTTCGGATCTGAGCTTTGTTTCAAAACTAACACGTTCTGGTTCAATTGAGATTTTCTGCAAATTCTAAGATATACTTGGGTGTAACTCCCCAGGGAAACATCAGATCACAAAATGGGTTCGTTTTTTAGCATTCCCGACTCAGGACACTACTAATATACGTTTGTTTTTCAAATCTGAGCTTTGGATCAAAAGTAACACGTTCTGGTTCAATTGAGTTTTTCTGCAAATTCTAAGATATACTTGGGTGTAACTCCCCAGGGAAACATCAGATCACAAAATGGGTTGGTTTTTTAGCATTCCCGACTCAGGACACTACTAATATACGTTTGTATTTCAAATCTGAGCTTTGGATCAAAAGCAACACGTTCTGGTTCAATTGAGTTTTTCTGCAAATTCTAAGATATACTTGGGTGTAACTCCCCAGGGAAACATCAGATCACAAAATGGGTTGGTTTTTTAGCATTCCCGACTCAGGACACTACTAATATACGTTTGTTTTTCGAATCTGAGCTTTGGATCAAAAGTAACACGTTCTGGTTGAATTGAGTTTTTCTGCAAATTCTAAGATATACTTGGGTGTAACTCCCCAGGGAAACATCAGATCACAAAATGGGTTGGTTTCTTAGCATTCCCGATTCAGGACACTACTAATATACGTTTGTTTTTCGGATCTGAGCTTTGGTTCAAAAGTTACACATTCTGGTTGAATTGAGTTTTTCTGCAAATTCTAAGATATACTTGGGTGTAACTCCCCAGGGAAACATGAGATCACAAAATTGGTTGGTTTTTTAGCATTCCCGACTCAGGACACTACTGATATACGTTTGTTTTTCGAATCTGAGCTTTGGATCAAAAGTAACACGTTCTGGTTGAATTGAGTTTTTCTGCAAATTCTAAGATATACTTGGGTGTAACTCCCCAGGGAAACATCAGATCACAAAATGGGTTGGTTTTTTAGCATTCCCGACTCAGGACACTACTAATATACGTTTGTTTTTCGGATCTGAGCTTTGGTTCAAAAGTTACACATTCTGGTTCAATTGAGTTTTTCTGCAAATTCTAAGATATACTTTGGTGTAACTCCCCAGGGAAACATCAGATGACAAAATGGGTTGGTTTTTTAGCATTCCCGACTCAGGACACTACTAATATACGTTTGTTTTTCGAATCTGAGCTTTGGATCAAAAGTAACACGTTCTGGTTGAATTGAGATTTTCTGCAAATTCTAAGATATACTTGGGTGTAACTCCCCAGGGAAACATCAGATCACAAAATGGGTTGGTTTTTTAGCATTCCCGACTCAGGACACTACTAATATACGTTTGTTTTTCGGATCTGAGCTTTGGTTCAAAAGTAACACGTTCTGGTTCAATTGAGTTTTTCTGCAAATTCTAAGATATACTTGGGTGTAACTCCCCAGGGAAACATCAGATCACAAAATGGGTTGGTTTTTTAGCATTCCCGACTCAGGACACTACTAATATACGTTTGTTTTTCGGATCTGAGCTTTGGTTCAAAAGTTACACATTCTGGTTCAATTGAGTTTTTCTGCAAATTCTAAGATATACTTTGGTGTAACTCCCCAGGGAAACATCAGATCACAAAAAGGGTTGGTTTTTTAGCATTCCCGACTCAGGACACTACTAATATACGTTTGTTTTTCGAATCTGAGCTTTGGATCAAAAGTAACACGTTCTGGTTGAATTGAGATTTTCTGCAAATTCTAAGATATACTTTGGTGTAACTCCCCAGGGAAACATCAGATCACAAAATGGGTTGGTTTTTTAGCATTCCCGACTCAGGACACTACTAATATACGTTTGTTTTTCGAATCTGAGCTTTGGATCAAAAGTAACACGTTCTGGTTGAATTGAGATTTTCTGCAAATTCTAAGATATACTTGGGTGTAACTCCCCAGGGAAACATCAGATCACAAAATGGGTTGGTTTTTTAGCATTCCCGACTCAGGACACTACTAATATACGTTTGTTTTTCGGATCTGAGCTTTGGATCAAAAGTAACACGTTCTGGTTGAATTGATATTTTCTGCAAATTCTAAGATATACTTGGGTGTAACTCCCCAGGGAAACATCAGATCACAAAATGGGTTGGTTTTTTAGCATTCCCGACTCAGGACACTACTAATATACGTTTGTTTTTCGGATCTGAGCTTTGGTTCAAAATTACACATTCTGGTTCAATTGAGTTTTTCTGCAAATTCTAAGATATACTTGGGTGTAACTCCCCAGGGAAACATGAGATCACAAAATTGGTTGGTTTTTTAGCATTCCCGACTCAGGACACTACTGATATACGTTTGTTTTTCGAATCTGAGCTTTGGATCAAAAGTAACACGTTCTGGTTGAATTGAGTTTTTCTGCAAATTCTAAGATATACTTGGGTGTAACTCCCCAGGGAAACATCAGATCACAAAATGGGTTGGTTTTTTAGCATTCCCGACTCAGGACACTACTAATATACGTTTGTTTTTCGGATCTGAGCTTTGTTTCAAAAGTTACACGTTCTGGTTCAATTGAGTTTTTCTTCAAATTCTAAGATATACTTGGGTGTAACTCCCCAGGGAAACATCAGATCACAAAATTGGTTGGTTTTTTAGCATTCCCGACTCAGGACACTACTGATATACGTTTGTTTTTCGAATCTGAGCTTTGGATCAAAAGTAACACGTTCTGGTTGAATTGAGTTTTTCTGCAAATTCTAAGATATACTTGGGTGTAACTCCCCAGGGAAACATCAGATCACAAAATGGGTTGGTTTTTTAGCATTCCAGACTCAGGACACTACTAATATACGTTTGTTTTTCGAATCTGAGCTTTGGATCAAAAGTAACACGTTCTGGTTGAATTGAGATTTTCTGCAAATTCTAAGATATACTTGGGTGTAACTCCCCAGGGAAACATCAGATCACAAAATGGGTTGGTTTTTTAGCATTCCCGACTCAGGACACTACTAATATACGTTTGTTTTTCGGATCTGAGCTTTGGTTCAAAACTAACACGTTCTGGTTCAATTGAGATTTTCTGCAAATTCTAAGATATACTTGGGTGTAACTCCCCAGGGAAACATCAGATCACAAAATGGGTTGGTTTTTTAGCATTCCCGACTCAGGACACTACTAATATACGTTTGTTTTTCGAATCTGAGCTTTGGATCAAAAGTAACACGTTCTGGTTGAATTGAGATTTTCTGCAAATTCTAAGATATACTTGGGTGTAACTCCCCAGGGAAACATCAGATCACAAAATGGGTTGGTTTTTTAGCATTCCCGACTCAGGACACTACTAATATACGTTTGTTTTTCGAATCTGAGCTTTGGTTCAAAAGTAACACGTTCTGGTTGAATTGAGTTTTTCTGCAAGTTCTAAGATATACTTGGGTGTAACTCCCCAGGGAAACATCAGATCACAAAATGGGTTGGTTTTTTAGCATTCCCGACTCAGGACACTACTAATATACGTTTGTTTTTCGGATCTGAGCTTTGGTTCAAAACTAACACGTT
Source organism: Thamnophis sirtalis (assembly GCF_051295495.1). Classification (NCBI taxonomy): domain Eukaryota; kingdom Metazoa; phylum Chordata; class Lepidosauria; order Squamata; family Natricidae; genus Thamnophis; species Thamnophis sirtalis. Next base: position 90,812 of record NW_028261428.1, read on the forward strand.
CTGGTTGAATTGAGTTTTTCTGCAAATTCTAAGATATACTTGGGTGTAACTCCCCAGGGAAACATCAGATCACAAAATGGGTTGGTTTTTTAGCATTCCCGACTCAGGACACTACTAATATACGTTTGTTTTTCGGATCTGAGCTTTGGTTCAAAACTAACACGTTCTGGTTCAATTGAGATTTTCTGCAAATTCTAAGATATACTTGGGTGTAACTCCCCAGGGAAACATCAGATCACAAAATGGGTTGGTTTTTTAGCATTCGGGACTCAGGACACTACTAATATACGTTTGTTTTTCGAATCTGAGCTTTGGTTCAAAAGTAACACGTTCTGGTTGAATTGAGATTTTCTGCAAATTCTAAGATATACTTGGGTGTAACTCCCCAGGGAAACATCAGATCACAAAATGGGTTGGTTTTTTAGCATTCCCGACTCAGGACACTACTAATATACGTTTGTTTTTCGGATCTGAGCTTTGGATCAAAAGTAACACGTTCTGGTTGAATTGATATTTTCTGCAAATTCTAAGATATACTTGGGTGTAACTCCCCAGGGAAACATCAGATCACAAAATGGGTTGGTTTTTTAGCATTCCCGACTCAGGACACTACTAATATACGTTTGTTTTTCGGATCTGAGCTTTGGTTCAAAATTACACATTCTGGTTCAATTGAGTTTTTCTGCAAATTCTAAGATATACTTGGGTGTAACTCCCCAGGGAAACATGAGATCACAAAATTGGTTGGTTTTTTAGCATTCCCGACTCAGGACACTACTGATATACGTTTGTTTTTCGAATCTGAGCTTTGGATCAAAAGTAACACGTTCTGGTTGAATTGAGTTTTTCTGCAAATTCTAAGATATACTTGGGTGTAACTCCCCAGGGAAACATCAGATCACAAAATGGGTTGGTTTTTTAGCATTCCCGACTCAGGACACTACTAATATACGTTTGTTTTTCGGATCTGAGCTTTGTTTCAAAACTAACACGTTCTGGTTCAATTGAGATTTTCTGCAAATTCTAAGATATTCTTGGGTGTAACTCCCCAGGGAAACATCAGATCACAAAATGGGTTGGTTTTTTAGCATTCCCGACTCAGGACACTACTAATATACGTTTGTTTTTCAAATCTGAGCTTTGGATCAAAAGTAACACGTTCTGGTTCAATTGAGTTTTTCTGCAAATTCTAAGATATACTTGGGTGTAACTCCCCAGGGAAACATCAGATCACAAAATGGGTTGGTTTTTTAGCATTCCCGACTCAGGACACTACTAATATACGTTTGTTTTTCGGATCTGAGCTTTGGTTCAAAACTAACACGTTCTGGTTCAATTGAGATTTTCTGCAAATTCTAAGATATACTTGGGTGTAACTCCCCAGGGAAACATCAGATCACAAAATGGGTTGGTTTTTTAGCATTCCCGACTCAGGACACTACTAATATACGTTTGTTTTTCGGATCTGAGCTTTGGTTCAAAAGTTACACATTCTGGTTCAATTGAGTTTTTCTGCAAATTCTAAGATATACTTTGGTGTAACTCCCCAGGGAAACATCAGATCACAAAATGGGTTGGTTTTTTAGCATTCCCGACTCAGGACACTACTAATATACGTTTGTTTTTCGAATCTGAGCTTTGCATCAAAAGTAACACGTTCTGGTTGAATTGATATTTTCTGCAAATTCTAAGATATACTTGGGTGTAACTCCCCAGGGAAACATCAGATCACAAAATGGGTTGGTTTTTTAGCATTCCCGACTCAGGACACTACTAATATACGTTTGTTTTTCGGATCTGAGCTTTGGTTCAAAATTACACATTCTGGTTCAATTGAGTTTTTCTGCAAATTCTAAGATATACTTGGGTGTAACTCCCCAGGGAAACATGAGATCACAAAATTGGTTGGTTTTTTAGCATTCCCGACTCAGGACACTACTGATATACGTTTGTTTTTCGAATCTGAGCTTTGGATCAAAAGTAACACGTTCTGGTTGAATTGAGTTTTTCTGCAAATTCTAAGATATACTTGGGTGTAACTCCCCAGGGAAACATCAGATCACAAAATGGGTTGGTTTTTTAGCATTCCCGACTCAGGACACTACTAATATACGTTTGTTTTTCGGATCTGAGCTTTGTTTCAAAACTAACACGTTCTGGTTCAATTGAGATTTTCTGCAAATTCTAAGATATTCTTGGGTGTAACTCCCCAGGGAAACATCAGATCACAAAATGGGTTGGTTTTTTAGCATTCCCGACTCAGGACACTACTAATATACGTTTGTTTTTCAAATCTGAGCTTTGGATCAAAAGTAACACGTTCTGGTTCAATTGAGTTTTTCTGCAAATTCTAAGATATACTTGGGTGTAACTCCCCAGGGAAACATCAGATCACAAAATGGGTTGGTTTTTTAGCATTCCCGACTCAGGACACTACTAATATACGTTTGTATTTCAAATCTGAGCTTTGGATCAAAAGTAACACGTTCTGGTTCAATTGAGTTTTTCTGCAAATTCTAAGATATACTTGGGTGTAACTCCCCAGGGAAACATCAGATCACAAAATGGGTTGGTTTTTTAGCATTCCCGACTCAGGACACTACTAATATACGTTTGTTTTTCGAATCTGAGCTTTGGATCAAAAGTAACACGTTCTGGTTGAATTGAGTTTTTCTGCAAATTCTAAGATATACTTGGGTGTAACTCCCCAGGGAAACATCAGATCACAAAATGGGTTGGTTTTTTAGCATTCCCGACTCAGGACACTACTAATATACGTTTGTTTTTCGGATCTGAGCTTTGGTTCAAAAGTTACACATTCTGGTTGAATTGAGTTTTTCTGCAAATTCTAAGATATACTTGGGTGTAACTCCCCAGGGAAACATGAGATCACAAAATTGGTTGGTTTTTTAGCATTCCCGACTCAGGACACTACTGATATACGTTTGTTTTTCGAATCTGAGCTTTGGATCAAAAGTAACACGTTCTGGTTGAATTGAGTTTTTCTGCAAATTCTAAGATATACTTGGGTGTAACTCCCCAGGGAAACATCAGATCACAAAATGGGTTGGTTTTTTAGCATTCCCGACTCAGGACACTACTAATATACGTTTGTTTTTCGGATCTGAGCTTTGGTTCAAAAGTTACACATTCTGGTTCAATTGAGTTTTTCTGCAAATTCTAAGATATACTTTGGTGTAACTCCCCAGGGAAACATCAGATGACAAAATGGGTTGGTTTTTTAGCATTCCCGACTCAGGACACTACTAATATACGTTTGTTTTTCGAATCTGAGCTTTGGATCAAAAGTAACACGTTCTGGTTGAATTGAGATTTTCTGCAAATTCTAAGATATACTTGGGTGTAACTCCCCAGGGAAACATCAGATCACAAAATGGGTTGGTTTTTTAGCATTCCCGACTCAGGACACTACTAATATACGTTTGTTTTTCGGATCTGAGCTTTGGTTCAAAACTAACACGTTCTGGTTCAATTGAGATTTTCTGCAAATTCTAAGATATACTTGGGTGTAACTCCCCAGGGAAACATCAGATCACAAAATGGGTTGGTTTTTTAGCATTCCCGACTCAGGACACTACTAATATACGTTTGTTTTTCGGATCTGAGCTTTGGTTCAAAAGTTACACATTCTGGTTCAATTGAGTTTTTCTGCAAATTCTAAGATATACTTTGGTGTAACTCCCCAGGGAAACATCAGATCACAAAATGGGTTGGTTTTTTAGCATTCCCGACTCAGGACACTACTAATATACGTTTGTTTTTCGAATCTGAGCTTTGCATCAAAAGTAACACGTTCTGGTTGAATTGATATTTTCTGCAAATTCTAAGATATACTTGGGTGTAACTCCCCAGGGAAACATCAGATCACAAAATGGGTTGGTTTTTTAGCATTCCCGACTCAGGACACTACTAATATACGTTTGTTTTTCGGATCTGAGCTTTGGTTCAAAATTACACATTCTGGTTCAATTGAGTTTTTCTGCAAATTCTAAGATATACTTGGGTGTAACTCCCCAGGGAAACATGAGATCACAAAATTGGTTGGTTTTTTAGCATTCCCGACTCAGGACACTACTGATATACGTTTGTTTTTCGAATCTGAGCTTTGGATCAAAAGTAACACGTTCTGGTTGAATTGAGTTTTTCTGCAAATTCTAAGATATACTTGGGTGTAACTCCCCAGGGAAACATGAGATCACAAAATTGGTTGGTTTTTTAGCATTCCCGACTCAGGACACTACTGATATACGTTTGTTTTTCGAATCTGAGCTTTGGATCAAAAGTAACACGTTCTGGTTGAATTGAGTTTTTCTGCAAATTCTAAGATATACTTGGGTGTAACTCCCCAGGGAAACATCAGATCACAAAATGGGTTGGTGTTTTAGCATTCCCGACTCAGGACACTACTAATATACGTTTGTTTTTCGGATCTGAGCTTTGGTTCAAAAGTTACACATTCTGGTTCAATTGAGTTTTTCTGCAAATTCTAAGATATACTTTGGTGTAACTCCCCAGGGAAACATCAGATCACAAAAAGGGTTGGTTTTTTAGCATTCCCGACTCAGGACACTACTAATATACGTTTGTTTTTCGAATCTGAGCTTTGGATCAAAAGTAACACGTTCTGGTTGAATTGAGATTTTCTGCAAATTCTAAGATATACTTGGGTGTAACTCCCCAGGGAAACATCAGATCACAAAATGGGTTGGTTTTTTAGCATTCCCGACTCAGGACACTACTAATATACGTTTGTTTTTCGAATCTGAGCTTTGGATCAAAAGTAACACGTTCTGGTTGAATTGAGATTTTCTGCAAATTCTAAGATATACTTGGGTGTAACTCCCCAGGGAAACATCAGATCACAAAATGGGTTGGTTTTTTAGCATTCCCGACTCAGGACACTACTAATATACGTTTGTTTTTCGGATCTGAGCTTTGGTTCAAAAGTTACACATTCTGGTTGAATTGAGTTTTTCTGCAAATTCTAAGATATACTTGGGTGTAACTCCCCAGGGAAACATGAGATCACAAAATGGGTTGGTTTTTTAGCATTCCCGACTCAGGACACTACTGATATACGTTTGTTTTTTGAATCTGAGCTTTGGATCAAAAGTAACACGTTCTGGTTGAATTGAGTTTTTCTGCAAATTCTAAGATATACTTGGGTGTAACTCCCCAGGGAAACATCAGATCACAAAATGGGTTGGTTTTTTAGCATTCCCGACTCAGGACACTACTAATATACGTTTGTTTTTCGAATCTGAGCTTTGGATCAAAAGTAACACGTTCTGGTTGAATTGAGATTTTCTGCAAATTCTAAGATATACTTGGGTGTAACTCCCCAGGGAAACATCAGATCACAAAATGGGTTGGTTTTTTAGCATTCGGGACTCAGGACACTACTAATATACGTTTGTTTTTCGGATCTGAGCTTTGGTTCAAAACTAACACGTTCTGGTTCAATTGAGATTTTCTGCAAATTCTAAGATATACTTTGGTGTAACTCCCCAGGGAAACATCAGATCACAAAATGGGTTGGTTTTTTAGCATTCCCGACTCAGGACACTACTAATATACGTTTGTTTTTCGAATCTGAGCTTTGGATCAAAAGTAACACGTTCTGGTTGAATTGATATTTTCTGCAAATTCTAAGATATACTTGGGTGTAACTCCCCAGGGAAACATCAGATCACAAAATGGGTTGGTTTTTCAGCATTCCCGACTCAGGACACTACTAATATACGTTTGTTTTTCGGATCTGAGCTTTGGTTCAAAATTACACATTCTGGTTCAATTGAGTTTTTCTGCAAATTCTAAGATATACTTGGGTGTAACTCCCCAGGGAAACATGAGATCACAAAATTGGTTGGTTTTTTAGCATTCCCGACTCAGGACACTACTGATATACGTTTGTTTTTCGAATCTGAGCTTTGGATCAAAAGTAACACGTTCTGGTTGAATTGAGTTTTTCTGCAAATTCTAAGATATACTTGGGTGTAACTCCCCAGGGAAACATCAGATCACAAAATGGGTTGGTTTTTTAGCATTCCCGACTCAGGACACTACTAATATACGTTTGTTTTTCGGATCTGAGCTTTGGTTCAAAAGTTACACATTCTGGTTCAATTGAGTTTTTCTGCAAATTCTAAGATATACTTTGGTGTAACTCCCCAGGGAAACATCAGATCACAAAATGGGTTGGTTTTTTAGCATTCCCGACTCAGGACACTACTAATATACGTTTGTTTTTCGAATCTGAGCTTTGGATCAAAAGTAACACGTTCTGGTTGAATTGAGATTTTCTGCAAATTCTAAGATATACTTGGGTGTAACTCCCCAGGGAAACATCAGATCACAAAATGGGTTGGTTTTTTAGCATTCCCGACTCAGGACACTACTAATATACGTTTGTTTTTCAAATCTGAGCTTTGGATCAAAAGTAACACGTTCTGGTTCAATTGAGTTTTTCTGCAAATTCTAAGATATACTTGGGTGTAACTCCCCAGGGAAACATCAGATCACAAAATGGGTTGGTTTTTTAGCATTCCCGACTCAGGACACTACTAATATACGTTTGTTTTTCGGATCTGAGCTTTGGTTCAAAAGTTACACATTCTGGTTGAATTGAGTTTTTCTGCAAATTCTAAGATATACTTGGGTGTAACTCCCCAGGGAAACATGAGATCACAAAATTGGTTGGTTTTTTAGCATTCCCGACTCAGGACACTACTGATATACGTTTGTTTTTCGAATCTGAGCTTTGGATCAAAAGTAACACGTTCTGGTTGAATTGAGTTTTTCTGCAAATTCTAAGATATACTTGGGTGTAACTCCCCAGGGAAACATCAGATCACAAAATGGGTTGGTTTTTTAGCATTCCCGACTCAGGACACTACTAATATACGTTTGTTTTTCGGATCTGAGCTTTGGTTCAAAAGTTACACATTCTGGTTCAATTGAGTTTTTCTGCAAATTCTAAGATATACTTTGGTGTAACTCCCCAGGGAAACATCAGATGACAAAATGGGTTGGTTTTTTAGCATTCCCGACTCAGGACACTACTGATATACGTTTGTTTTTCGAATCTGAGCTTTGGATCAAAAGTAACACGTTCTGGTTGAATTGAGTTTTTCTGCAAATTCTAAGATATACTTGGGTGTAACTCCCCAGGGAAACATCAGATCACAAAATGGGTTGGTTTTTTAGCATTCCCGACTCAGGACACTACTAATATACGTTTGTTTTTCGGATCTGAGCTTTGGTTCAAAAGTTACACATTCTGGTTCAATTGAGTTTTTCTGCAAATTCTAAGATATACTTTGGTGTAACTCCCCAGGGAAACATCAGATCACAAAATGGGTTGGTTTTTTAGCATTCCCGACTCAGGACACTACTAATATACGTTTGTTTTTCGAATCTGAGCTTTGGATCAAAAGTAACACGTTCTGGTTGAATTGAGATTTTCTGCAAATTCTAAGATATACTTGGGTGTAACTCCCCAGGGAAACATCAGATCACAAAATGGGTTGGTTTTTTAGCATTCCCGACTCAGGACACTACTAATATACGTTTGTTTTTCGGATCTGAGCTTTGTTTCAAAACTAACACGTTCTGGTTCAATTGAGATTTTCTGCAAATTCTAAGATATACTTGGGTGTAACTCCCCAGGGAAACATCAGATCACAAAATGGGTTGGTTTTTTAGCATTCCCGACTCAGGACACTACTAATATACGTTTGTTTTTCAAATCTGAGCTTTGGATCAAAAGTAACACGTTCTGGTTCAATTGAGTTTTTCTGCAAATTCTAAGATATACTTGGGTGTAACTCCCCAGGGAAACATCAGATCACAAAATGGGTTGGTTTTTTAGCATTCCCGACTCAGGACACTACTAATATACGTTTGTATTTCAAATCTGAGCTTTGGATCAAAAGTAACACGTTCTGGTTGAATTGAGTTTTTCTGCAAATTCTAAGATATACTTGGGTGTAACTCCCCAGGGAAACATCAGATCACAAAATGGGTTGGTTTTTTAGCATTCCCGACTCAGGACACTATTAATATACGTTTGTTTTTCGGATCTGAGCTTTGGTTCAAAACTTACACGTTCTGGTTCAATTGAGATTTTCTGCAAATTCTAAGATATACTTGGGTGTAACTCCCCAGGGAAACATCAGATCACAAAATGGGTTGGTTTTTTAGCATTCCCGACTCAGGGCACTACTAATATACGTTTGTTTTTCGAATCTGAGCTTTGGATCAAAAGTAACACGTTCTGGTTGAATTGAGTTTTTCTGCAAATTCTAAGATATACTTGGGTGTAACTCCCCAGGGAAACATCAGATCACAAAATGGGTTGGTTTTTTAGCATTCCCGACTCAGGACACTACTAATATACGTTTGTTTTTCGAATCTGAGCTTTGGATCAAAAGTAACACGTTCTGGTTCAATTGAGTTTTTCTGCAAATTCTAAGATATACTTGGGTGTAACTCCCCAGGGAAACATCAGATCACAAAATGGGTTGGTTTTTTAGCATTCCCGACTCAGGACACTACTAATATACGTTTGTTTTTCGAATCTGAGCTTTGGATCAAAAGTAACACGTTCTGGTTCAATTGAGTTTTTCTGCAAATTCTAAGATATACTTGGGTGTAACTCCCCAGGGAAACATCAGATCACAAAATGGGTTGGTTTTTTAGCATTCCCGACTCAGGACACTACTAATATACGTTTGTTTTTCGAATCTGAGCTTTGGATCAAAAGTAACACGTTCTGGTTGAATTGAGTTTTTCTGCAAATTCTAAGATATACTTGGGTGTAACTCCCCAGGGAAACATCAGATCACAAAATGGGTTGGTTTTTTAGCATTCCCGACTCAGGACACTACTGATATACGTTTGTTTTTCGAATCTGAGCTTTGGATCAAAAGTAACACGTTCTGGTTGAATTGAGTTTTTCTGCAAATTCTAAGATATACTTGGGTGTAACTCCCCAGGGAAACATCAGATTACAAAATGGGTTGGTTTTTTAGCATTCCCGATTCAGGACACTACTAATATACGTTTGTTTTTCGGATCTGAGCTTTGGTTCAAAAGTTACACATTCTGGTTCAATTGAGTTTTTCTGCAAATTCTAAGATATACTTTGGTGTAACTCCCCAGGGAAACATCAGATCACAAAATGGGTTGGTTTTTTAGCATTCCCGACTCAGGACACTACTAATATACGTTTGTTTTTCAAATCTGAGCTTTGGATCAAAAGTAACACATTCTGGTTCAATTGAGTTTTTCTGCAAATTCTAAGATATACTTGGGTGTAACTCCCCAGGGAAACATCAGATCACAAAATGGGTTGGTTTTTTAGCATTCCCGACTCAGGACACTACTAATATACGTTTGTATTTCAAATCTGAGCTTTGGATCAAAAGTAACACGTTCTGGTTCAATTGAGTTTTTCTGCAAATTCTAAGATATACTTGGGTGTAACTCCCCAGGGAAACATCAGATCACAAAATGGGTTGGTTTTTTAGCATTCCCGACTCAGGACACTACTAATATACGTTTGTTTTTCGAATCTGAGCTTTGGATCAAAAGTAACACGTTCTGGTTGAATTGAGTTTTTCTGCAAATTCTAAGATATACTTGGGTGTAACTCCCCAGGGAAACATCAGATCACAAAATGGGTTGGTTTTTTAGCATTCCCGACTCAGGACACTACTAATATACGTTTGTTTTTCGGATCTGAGCTTTGGTTCAAAACTTACACGTTCTGGTTCAATTGAGATTTTCTGCAAATTCTAAGATATACTTGGGTGTAACTCCCCAGGGAAACATCAGATCACAAAATGGGTTGGTTTTTTAGCATTCCCGACTCAGGACACTACTAATATACGTTTGTTTTTCGAATCTGATCTTTGGATCAAAAGTATCACGTTCTGGTTGAATTGAGTTTTTCTGCAAATTCTAAGATATACTTGGGTGTAACTCCCCAGGGAAACATCAGATCACAAAATGGGTTGGTTTTTTAGCATTCCCGACTCAGGACACTACTAATATACGTTTGTATTTCAAATCTGAGCTTTGGATCAAAAGTAACACGTTCTGGTTCAATTGAGTTTTTCTGCAAATTCTAAGATATACTTGGGTGTAACTCCCCAGGGAAACATCAGATCACAAAATGGGTTGGTTTTTTAGCATTCCCGACTCAGGACACTACTAATATACGTTTGTATTTCAAATCTGAGCTTTGGATCAAAAGTAACACGTTCTGGTTCAATTGAGTTTTTCTGCAAATTCTAAGATATACTTGGGTGTAACTCCCCAGGGAAACATCAGATCACAAAATGGGTTGGTTTTTTAGCATTCCCGACTCAGGACACTACTAATATACGTTTGTTTTTCGAATCTGAGCTTTGGATCAAAAGTAACACGTTCTGGTTGAATTGAGATTTTCTGCAAATTCTAAGATATACTTGGGTGTAACTCCCCAGGGAAACATCAGATCACAAAATGGGTTGGTTTTTTAGCATTCCCGACTCAGGACACTACTAATATACGTTTGTTTTTCGAATCTGAGCTTTGGATCAAAAGTAACACGTTCTGGTTGAATTGAGATTTTCTGCAAATTCTAAGATATACTTGGGTGTAACTCCCCAGGGAAACATCAGATCACAAAATGGGTTGGTTTTTTAGCATTCCCGACTCAGGACACTACTAATATACGTTTGTTTTTCGGATCTGAGCTTTGGTTCAAAAGTTACACATTCTGGTTGAATTGAGTTTTTCTGCAAATTCTAAGATATACTTGGGTGTAACTCCCCAGGGAAACATGAGATCACAAAATGGGTTGGTTTTTTAGCATTCCCGACTCAGGACACTACTGATATACGTTTGTTTTTTGAATCTGAGCTTTGGATCAAAAGTAACACGTTCTGGTTGAATTGAGTTTTTCTGCAAATTCTAAGATATACTTGGGTGTAACTCCCCAGGGAAACATCAGATCACAAAATGGGTTGGTTTTTTAGCATTCCCGACTCAGGACACTACTAATATACGTTTGTTTTTCGGATCTGAGCTTTGGTTCAAAAGTTACACATTCTGGTTCAATTGAGTTTTTCTGCAAATTCTAAGATATACTTTGGTGTAACTCCCCAGGGAAACATCAGATCACAAAATGGGTTGGTTTTTTAGCATTCCCGACTCAGGACACTACTAATATACGTTTGTTTTTCGAATCTGAGCTTTGGATCAAAAGTAACACGTTCTGGTTGAATTGAGATTTTCTGCAAATTCTAAGATATACTTGGGTGTAACTCCCCAGGGAAACATCAGATCACAAAATGGGTTGGTTTTTTAGCATTCCCGACTCAGGACACTACTAATATACGTTTGTTTTTCGGATCTGAGCTTTGGTTCAAAATTACACATTCTGGTTCAATTGAGTTTTTCTGCAAATTCTAAGATATACTTGGGTGTAACTCCCCAGGGAAACATGAGATCACAAAATTGGTTGGTTTTTTAGCATTCCCGACTCAGGACACTACTGATATACGTTTGTTTTTCGAATCTGAGCTTTGGATCAAAAGTAACACATTCTGGTTGAATTGAGTTTTTCTGCAAATTCTAAGATATACTTGGGTGTAACTCCCCAGGGAAACATCAGATCACAAAATGGGTTGGTTTTTTAGCATTCCCGACTCAGGACACTACTAATATACGTTTGTTTTTCGGATCTGAGCTTTGGTTCAAAAGTTACACATTCTGGTTCAATTGAGTTTTTCTGCAAATTCTAAGATATACTTTGGTGTAACTCCCCAGGGAAACATCAGATCACAAAATGGGTTGGTTTTTTAGCATTCCCGACTCAGGACACTACTAATATACGTTTGTTTTTCGAATCTGAGCTTTGGTTCAAAACTAACACGTTCTGGTTCAATTGAGATTTTCTGCAAATTCTAAGATATACTTGGGTGTAACTCCCCAGGGAAACATCAGATCACAAAATGGGTTGGTTTTTTAGCATTCCCGACTCAGGACACTACTAATATACGTTTGTTTTTCAAATCTGAGCTTTGGATCAAAAGTAACACGTTCTGGTTCAATTGAGTTTTTCTGCAAATTCTAAGATATACTTGGGTGTAACTCCCCAGGGAAACATCAGATCACAAAATGGGTTGGTTTTTTAGCATTCCCGACTCAGGACACTACTAATATACGTTTGTTTTTCGAATCTGAGCTTTGGTTCAAAAGTTACACATTCTGGTTCAATTGAGTTTTTCTGCAAATTCTAAGATATACTTGGGTGTAACTCCCCAGGGAAACATCAGATCACAAAATGGGTTGGTTTTTTAGCATTCCCGACTCAGGACACTACTAATATACGTTTGTATTTCAAATCTGAGCTTTGGATCAAAAGTAACACGTTCTGGTTCAATTGAGTTTTTCTGCAAATTCTAAGATATACTTGGGTGTAACTCCCCAGGGAAACATCAGATCACAAAATGGGTTGGTTTTTTAGCATTCCCGACTCAGGACACTACTAATATACGTTTGTTTTTCGAATCTGAGCTTTGGATCAAAAGTAACACGTTCTGGTTGAATTGAGTTTTTCTGCAAATTCTAAGATATACTTGGGTGTAACTCCCCAGGGAAACATCAGATCACAAAATGGGTTGGTTTTTTAGCATTCCCGACTCAGGACACTACTAATATACGTTTGTTTTTCGGATCTGAGCTTTGGTTCAAAACTTACACGTTCTGGTTCAATTGAGATTTTCTGCAAATTCTAAGATATACTTGGGTGTAACTCCCCAGGGAAACATCAGATCACAAAATGGGTTGGTTTTTTAGCATTCCCGACTCAGGACACTACTAATATACGTTTGTTTTTCGAATCTGAGCTTTGGTTCAAAAGTTACACATTCTGGTTCAATTGAGTTTTTCTGCAAATTCTAAGATATACTTGGGTGTAACTCCCCAGGGAAACATCAGATCACAAAATGGGTTGGTTTTTTAGCATTCCCGACTCAGGACACTACTAATATACGTTTGTATTTCAAATCTGAGCTTTGGATCAAAAGTAACACGTTCTGGTTCAATTGAGTTTTTCTGCAAATTCTAAGATATACTTGGGTGTAACTCCCCAGGGAAACATCAGATCACAAAATGGGTTGGTTTTTTAGCATTCCCGACTCAGGACACTACTAATATACGTTTGTTTTTCGAATCTGAGCTTTGGATCAAAAGTAACACGTTCTGGTTGAATTGAGTTTTTCTGCAAATTCTAAGATATACTTGGGTGTAACTCCCCAGGGAAACATCAGATCACAAAATGGGTTGGTTTTTTAGCATTCCCGACTCAGGACACTACTAATATACGTTTGTTTTTCGGATCTGAGCTTTGGTTCAAAACTTACACGTTCTGGTTCAATTGAGATTTTCTGCAAATTCTAAGATATACTTGGGTGTAACTCCCCAGGGAAACATCAGATCACAAAATGGGTTGGTTTTTTAGCATTCCCGACTCAGGACACTACTAATATACGTTTGTTTTTCGAATCTGAGCTTTGGATCAAAAGTAACACGTTCTGGTTGAATTGAGTTTTTCTGCAAATTCTAAGATATACTTGGGTGTAACTCCCCAGGGAAACATCAGATCACAAAATGGGTTGGTTTTTTAGCATTCCCGACTCAGGACACTACTAATATACGTTTGTATTTCAAATCTGAGCTTTGGATCAAAAGTAACACGTTCTGGTTCAATTGAGTTTTTCTGCAAATTCTAAGATATACTTGGGTGTAACTCCCCAGGGAAACATCAGATCACAAAATGGGTTGGTTTTTTAGCATTCCCGACTCAGGACACTACTAATATACGTTTGTTTTTCGAATCTGAGCTTTGGATCAAAAGTAACACGTTCTGGTTCAATTGAGTTTTTCTGCAAATTCTAAGATATACTTGGGTGTAACTCCCCAGGGAAACATCAGATCACAAAATGGGTTGGTTTTTTAGCATTCCCGACTCAGGACACTACTAATATACGTTTGTTTTTCGAATCTGAGCTTTGGATCAAAAGTAACACGTTCTGGTTGAATTGAGTTTTTCTGCAAATTCTAAGATATACTTGGGTGTAACTCCCCAGGGAAACATCAGATCACAAAATGGGTTGGTTTTTTAGCATTCCCGACTCAGGACACTACTAATATACGTTTGTTTTTCGGATCTGAGCTTTGGTTCAAAAGTTACACATTCTGGTTCAATTGAGTTTTTCTGCAAATTCTAAGATATACTTTGGTGTAACTCCCCAGGGAAACATCAGATCACAAAATGGGTTGGTTTTTTAGCATTCTCGACTCAGGACACTACTAATATACGTTTGTTTTTCGAATCTGAGCTTTGGTTCAAAACTAACACGTTCTGGTTCAATTGAGATTTTCTGCAAATTCTAAGATATACTTGGGTGTAACTCCCCAGGGAAACATCAGATCACAAAATGGGTTGGTTTTTTAGCATTCCCGACTCAGGACACTACTAATATACGTTTGTTTTTCAAATCTGAGCTTTGGATCAAAAGTAACACGTTCTGGTTCAATTGAGTTTTTCTGCAAATTCTAAGATATACTTGGGTGTAACTCCCCAGGGAAACATCAGATCACAAAATGGGTTGGTTTTTTAGCATTCCCGACTCAGGACACTACTAATATACGTTTGTTTTTCGGATCTGAGCTTTGGTTCAAAATTACACATTCTGGTTCAATTGAGTTTTTCTGCAAATTCTAAGATATACTTGGGTGTAACTCCCCAGGGAAACATGAGATCACAAAATTGGTTGGTTTTTTAGCATTCCCGACTCAGGACACTACTGATATACGTTTGTTTTTCGAATCTGAGCTTTGGATCAAAAGTAACACGTTCTGGTTGAATTGAGTTTTTCTGCAAATTCTAAGATATACTTGGGTGTAACTCCCCAGGGAAACATCAGATCACAAAATGGGTTGGTTTTTTAGCATTCCCGACTCAGGACACTACTAATATACGTTTGTTTTTCGGATCTGAGCTTTGGTTCAAAAGTTACACATTCTGGTTCAATTGAGTTTTTCTGCAAATTCTAAGATATACTTTGGTGTAACTCCCCAGGGAAACATGAGATCACAAAATTGGTTGGT
This sequence comes from Thamnophis sirtalis, assembly GCF_051295495.1. Taxonomy (NCBI): domain Eukaryota; kingdom Metazoa; phylum Chordata; class Lepidosauria; order Squamata; family Natricidae; genus Thamnophis; species Thamnophis sirtalis. The sequence continues at coordinate 105,998 of NW_028261428.1, forward strand.
TTTTTAGCATTCCCGACTCAGGACACTACTGATATACGTTTGTTTTTCGAATCTGAGCTTTGGATCAAAAGTAACACGTTCTGGTTGAATTGAGTTTTTCTGCAAATTCTAAGATATACTTGGGTGTAACTCCCCAGGGAAACATCAGATCACAAAATGGGTTGGTTTTTTTAGCATTCCCGACTCAGGACACTACTAATATACGTTTGTTTTTCGGATCTGAGCTTTGGTGCAAAAGTTACACATTCTGGTTCAATTGAGTTTTTCTGCAAATTCTAAGATATACTTTGGTGTAACTCCCCAGGGAAACATCAGATCACAAAATGGGTTGGTTTTTTAGCATTCCCGACTCAGGACACTACTAATATACGTTTGTTTTTCGAATCTGAGCTTTGGTTCAAAACTAACACGTTCTGGTTCAATTGAGATTTTCTGCAAATTCTAAGATATACTTGGGTGTAACTCCCCAGGGAAACATCAGATCACAAAATGGGTTGGTTTTTTAGCATTCCCGACTCAGGACACTACTAATATACGTTTGTTTTTCAAATCTGAGCTTTGGATCAAAAGTAACACGTTCTGGTTCAATTGAGTTTTTCTGCAAATTCTAAGATATACTTGGGTGTAACTCCCCAGGGAAACATCAGATCACAAAATGGGTTGGTTTTTTAGCATTCCCGACTCAGGACACTACTAATATACGTTTGTTTTTCGAATCTGAGCTTTGGTTCAAAAGTTACACATTCTGGTTCAATTGAGTTTTTCTGCAAATTCTAAGATATACTTTGGTGTAACTCCCCAGGGAAACATCAGATCACAAAATGGGTTGGTTTTTTAGCATTCCCGACTCAGGACACTACTAATATACGTTTGTTTTTCGAATCTGAGCTTTGGATCAAAAGTAACACGTTCTGGTTGAATTGAGATTTTCTGCAAATTCTAAGATATACTTGGGTGTAACTCCCCAGGGAAACATCAGATCACAAAATGGGTTGGTTTTTTAGCATTCCCGACTCAGGACACTACTAATATACGTTTGTTTTTCGGATCTGAGCTTTGGTTCAAAACTAACACGTTCTGGTTCAATTGAGATTTTCTGCAAATTCTAAGATATACTTGGGTGTAACTCCCCAGGGAAACATCAGATCACAAAATGGGTTGGTTTTTTAGCATTCCCGACTCAGGACACTACTAATATACGTTTGTTTTTCAAATCTGAGCTTTGGATCAAAAGTAACACGTTCTGGTTCAATTGAGTTTTTCTGCAAATTCTAAGATATACTTGGGTGTAACTCCCCAGGGAAACATCAGATCACAAAATGGGTTGGTTTTTTAGCATTCCCGACTCAGGACACTACTAATATACGTTTGTTTTTCGGATCTGAGCTTTGGTTCAAAAGTTACACGTTCTGGTTCAATTGAGTTTTTCTGCAAATTCTAAGATATACTTTGGTGTAACTCCCCAGGGAAACATCAGATCACAAAATGGGTTGGTTTTTTAGCATTCCCGACTCAGGACACTACTAATATACGTTTGTTTTTCGAATCTGAGCTTTGGATCAAAAGTAACACGTTCTGGTTGAATTGAGTTTTTCTGTAAATTCTTAGATATATTTGGGTGTAACTCCCCAGGGAAACATCAGATCACAAAATGGGTTGGTTTTTTAGCATTCCAGACTCAGGACACTACTAATATACGTTTGTTTTTCGGATCTGAGCTTTGGTTCAAAAGTTACACGTTCTGGTTCAATTGAGTTTTTCTGCAAATTCTAAGATATACTTGGGTGTAACTCCCCAGGGAAACATCAGATCACAAAATTGGTTGGTTTTTTAGCATTCCCGACTCAGGACACTACTGATATACGTTTGTTTTTCGAATCTGAGCTTTGGATCAAAAGTAACACGTTCTGGTTGAATTGAGTTTTTCTGCAAATTCTAAGATATACTTGGGTGTAACTCCCCAGGGAAACATCAGATCACAAAATGGGTTGGTTTTTTAGCATTCCCGACTCAGGACACTACTAATATACGTTTGTTTTTCGAATCTGAGCTTTGGTTCAAATGTAACACGTTCTGGTTGAATTGAGTTTTTCTGCAAATTCTAAGATATACTTGGGTGTAACTCCCCAGGGAAACATCAGATCACAAAATGGGTTGGTTTTTTAGCATTCCAGACTCAGGACACTACTAATATACGTTTGTTTTTCGAATCTGAGCTTTGGATCAAAAGTAACACGTTCTGGTTGAATTGAGTTTTTCTGCAAATTCTAAGATATACTTGGGTGTAACTCCACAGGGAAACATCAGATCACAAAATGGGTTGGTTTTTTAGCATTCCCGACTCAGGACACTACTGATATACGTTTGTTTTTCGGATCTGAGCTTTGGTTCAAAAGTTACACGTTCTGGTTCAATTGAGTTTTTCTGCAAATTCTAAGATATACTTGGGTGTAACTCCCCAGGGAAACATCAGATCACAAAATGGGTTGGTTTTTTAGCATTCCCGACTCAGGACACTACTAATATACGTTTGTTTTTCGGATCTGAGCTTTGGTTCAAAACTAACACGTTCTGGTTGAATTGAGTTTTTCTGCAAATTCTAAGATATACTTGGGTGTAACTCCCCAGGGAAACATGAGATCACAAAATTGGTTGGTTTTTTAGCATTCCCGACTCAGGACACTACTGATATACGTTTGTTTTTCGAATCTGAGCTTTGGATCAAAAGTAACACGTTCTGGTTGAATTGAGTTTTTCTGCAAATTCTAAGATATACTTGGGTGTAACTCCCCAGGGAAACATCAGATCACAAAATGGGTTGGTTTTTTAGCATTCCCGACTCAGGACACTACTAATATACGTTTGTTTTTCGAATCTGAGCTTTGGATCAAAAGTAACACGTTCTGGTTGAATTGAGTTTTTCTGCAAATTCTAAGATATACTTGGGTGTAACTCCCCAGGGAAACATCAGATCACAAAATGGGTTGGTTTTTTAGCATTCCCGACTCAGGACACTACTAATATACGTTTGTTTTTCGAATCTGAGCTTTGGATCAAAAGTAACACGTTCTGGTTGAATTGAGTTTTTCTGCAAATTCTAAGATATACTTTGGTGTAACTCCCCAGGGAAACATCAGATCACAAAATGGGTTGGTTTTTTAGCATTCCCGACTCAGGACACTACTAATATACGTTTGTTTTTCGGATCTGAGCTTTGGTTCAAAAGTTACACATTCTGGTTCAATTGAGTTTTTCTGCAAATTCTAAGATATACTTGGGTGTAACTCCCCAGGGAAACATGAGATCACAAAATTGGTTGGTTTTTTAGCATTCCCGACTCAGGACACTGCTGATATACGTTTGTTTTTCGAATCTGAGCTTTGGATCAAAAGTAACACGTTCTGGTTGAATTGAGATTTTCTGCAAATTCTAAGATATACTTGGGTGTAACTCCCCAGGGAAACATCAGATCACAAAATGGGTTGGTTTTTTAGCATTCCCGACTCAGGACACTACTAATATACGTTTGTTTTTCGGATCTGAGCTTTGGTTCAAAACTAACACGTTCTGGTTCAATTGAGATTTTCTGCAAATTCTAAGATATACTTGGGTGTAACTCCCCAGGGAAACATCAGATCACAAAATGGGTTGGTTTTTTAGCATTCGGGACTCAGGACACTACTAATATACGTTTGTTTTTCGGATCTGAGCTTTGGTTCAAAAGTTACACGTTCTGGTTCAATTGAGTTTTTCTGCAAATTCTAAGATATACTTTGGTGTAACTCCCCAGGGAAACATCAGATCACAAAATGGGTTGGTTTTTTAGCATTCGGGACTCAGGACACTACTGATATACGTTTGTTTTTCGAATCTGAGCTTTGGTTCAAAAGTAACACGTTCTGGTTGAATTGAGTTTTTCTGCAAATTCTAAGATATACTTGGGTGTAACTCCCCAGGGAAACATCAGATCACAAAATGGGTTGGTTTTTTAGCATTCCAGACTCAGGACACTACTAATATACGTTTGTTTTTCGAATCTGAGCTTTGGATCAAAAGTAACACGTTCTGGTTCAATTGAGTTTTTCTTCAAATTCTAAGATATACTTGGGTGTAACTCCCCAGGGAAACATCAGATCACAAAATTGGTTGGTTTTTTAGCATTCCCGACTCAGGACACTACTGATATACGTTTGTTTTTCGAATCTGAGCTTTGGATCAAAAGTAACACGTTCTGGTTGAATTGAGTTTTTCTGCAAATTCTAAGATATACTTGGGTGTAACTCCACAGGGAAACATCAGATCACAAAATGGGTTGGTTTTTTAGCATTCCCGACTCAGGACACTACTAATATACGTTTGTTTTTCGGATCTGAGCTTTGTTTCAAAAGTTACACGTTCTGGTTCAATTGAGTTTTTCTTCAAATTCTAAGATATACTTGGGTGTAACTCCCCAGGGAAACATCAGATCACAAAATTGGTTGGTTTTTTAGCATTCCCGACTCAGGACACTACTGATATACGTTTGTTTTTCGAATCTGAGCTTTGGATCAAAAGTAACACGTTCTGGTTGAATTGAGTTTTTCTGCAAATTCTAAGATATACTTGGGTGTAACTCCACAGGGAAACATCAGATCACAAAATGGGTTGGTTTTTTAGCATTCCCGACTCAGGACACTACTAATATACGTTTGTTTTTCGGATCTGAGCTTTGGTTCAAAAGTTACACATTCTGGTTCAATTGAGTTTTTCTGCAAATTCTAAGATATACTTGGGTGTAACTCCCCAGGGAAACATGAGATCACAAAATTGGTTGGTTTTTTAGCATTCCCGACTCAGGACACTGCTGATATACGTTTGTTTTTCGAATCTGAGCTTTGGATCAAAAGTAACACGTTCTGGTTGAATTGAGTTTTTCTGCAAATTCTAAGATATACTTTGGTGTAACTCCCCAGGGAAACATCAGATCACAAAATGGGTTGGTTTTTTAGCATTCCCGACTCAGGACACTACTAATATACGTTTGTTTTTCGAATCTGAGCTTTGGATCAAAAGTAACACGTTCTGGTTGAATTGAGATTTTCTGCAAATTCTAAGATATACTTGGGTGTAACTCCCCAGGGAAACATCAGATCACAAAATGGGTTGGTTTTTTAGCATTCCCGACTCAGGACACTACTAATATACGTTTGTTTTTCGGATCTGAGCTTTGGTTCAAAACTAACACGTTCTGGTTCAATTGAGATTTTCTGCAAATTCTAAGATATACTTGGGTGTAACTCCCCAGGGAAACATCAGATCACAAAATGGGTTGGTTTTTTAGCATTCGGGACTCAGGACACTACTAATATACGTTTGTTTTTCGGATCTGAGCTTTGGTTCAAAAGTTACACGTTCTGGTTCAATTGAGTTTTTCTGCAAATTCTAAGATATACTTTGGTGTAACTCCCCAGGGAAACATCAGATCACAAAATGGGTTGGTTTTTTAGCATTCGGGACTCAGGACACTACTGATATACGTTTGTTTTTCGAATCTGAGCTTTGGTTCAAAAGTAACACGTTCTGGTTGAATTGAGTTTTTCTGCAAATTCTAAGATATACTTGGGTGTAACTCCCCAGGGAAACATCAGATCACAAAATGGGTTGGTTTTTTAGCATTCCAGACTCAGGACACTACTAATATACGTTTGTTTTTCGGATCTGAGCTTTGTTTCAAAAGTTACACGTTCTGGTTCAATTGAGTTTTTCTTCAAATTCTAAGATATACTTGGGTGTAACTCCCCAGGGAAACATCAGATCACAAAATTGGTTGGTTTTTTAGCATTCCCGACTCAGGACACTACTGATATACGTTTTTTTTCGAATCTGAGCTTTGGATCAAAAGTAACACGTTCTGGTTGAATTGAGTTTTTCTGCAAATTCTAAGATATACTTGGGTGTAACTCCACAGGGAAACATCAGATCACAAAATGGGTTGGTTTTTTAGCATTCCCCGACTCAGGACACTACTAATATACGTTTGTTTTTCGGATCTGAGCTTTGTTTCAAAAGTTACACGTTCTGGTTCAATTGAGTTTTTCTTCAAATTCTAAGATATACTTGGGTGTAACTCCCCAGGGAAACATCAGATCACAAAATTGGTTGGTTTTTTAGCATTCCCGACTCAGGACACTACTGATATACGTTTGTTTTTCGAATCTGAGCTTTGGATCAAAAGTAACACGTTCTGGTTGAATTGAGTTTTTCTGCAAATTCTAAGATATACTTGGGTGTAACTCCACAGGGAAACATCAGATCACAAAATGGGTTGGTTTTTTAGCATTCCCGACTCAGGACACTACTAATATACGTTTGTTTTTCGGATCTGAGCTTTGGTTCAAAAGTTACACGTTCTGGTTCAATTGAGTTTTTCTGCAAATTCTAAGATATACTTGGGTGTAACTCCCCAGGGAAACATCAGATCACAAAATGGGTTGGTTTTTTAGCATTCCAGACTCAGGACACTACTAATATACGTTTGTTTTTCGAATCTGAGCTTTGGATCAAAAGTAACACGTTCTGGTTGAATTGAGTTTTTCTGCAAATTCTAAGATATACTTGGGTGTAACTCCACAGGGAAACATCAGATCACAAAATGGGTTGGTTTTTTAGCATTCCCGACTCAGGACACTACTGATATACGTTTGTTTTTCGGATCTGAGCTTTGGTTCAAAAGTTACACGTTCTGGTTCAATTGAGTTTTTCTGCAAATTCTAAGATATACTTGGGTGTAACTCCCCAGGGAAACATCAGATCACAAAATGGGTTGGTTTTTTAGCATTCCCGACTCAGGACACTACTAATATACGTTTGTTTTTCGGATCTGAGCTTTGGTTCAAAACTAACACGTTCTGGTTGAATTGAGTTTTTCTGCAAATTCTAAGATATACTTGGGTGTAACTCCCCAGGGAAACATGAGATCACAAAATTGGTTGGTTTTTTAGCATTCCCGACTCAGGACACTACTGATATACGTTTGTTTTTCGAATCTGAGCTTTGGATCAAAAGTAACACGTTCTGGTTGAATTGAGTTTTTCTGCAAATTCTAAGATATACTTGGGTGTAACTCCCCAGGGAAACATCAGATCACAAAATGGGTTGGTTTTTTAGCATTCCCGACTCAGGACACTACTAATATACGTTTGTTTTTCGAATCTGAGCTTTGGATCAAAAGTAACACGTTCTGGTTGAATTGAGTTTTTCTGCAAATTCTAAGATATACTTGGGTGTAACTCCCCAGGGAAACATCAGATCACAAAATGGGTTGGTTTTTTAGCATTCCCGACTCAGGACACTACTAATATACGTTTGTTTTTCGGATCTGAGCTTTGGTTCAAAAGTTACACATTCTGGTTCAATTGAGTTTTTCTGCAAATTCTAAGATATACTTGGGTGTAACTCCCCAGGGAAACATGAGATCACAAAATTGGTTGGTTTTTTAGCATTCCCGACTCAGGACACTGCTGATATACGTTTGTTTTTCGAATCTGAGCTTTGGATCAAAAGTAACACGTTCTGGTTGAATTGAGTTTTTCTGCAAATTCTAAGATATACTTTGGTGTAACTCCCCAGGGAAACATCAGATCACAAAATGGGTTGGTTTTTTAGCATTCCCGACTCAGGACACTACTAATATACGTTTGTTTTTCGAATCTGAGCTTTGGATCAAAAGTAACACGTTCTGGTTGAATTGAGATTTTCTGCAAATTCTAAGATATACTTGGGTGTAACTCCCCAGGGAAACATCAGATCACAAAATGGGTTGGTTTTTTAGCATTCCCGACTCAGGACACTACTAATATACGTTTGTTTTTCGGATCTGAGCTTTGGTTCAAAACTAACACGTTCTGGTTCAATTGAGATTTTCTGCAAATTCTAAGATATACTTGGGTGTAACTCCCCAGGGAAACATCAGATCACAAAATGGGTTGGTTTTTTAGCATTCGGGACTCAGGACACTACTAATATACGTTTGTTTTTCGGATCTGAGCTTTGGTTCAAAAGTTACACGTTCTGGTTCAATTGAGTTTTTCTGCAAATTCTAAGATATACTTTGGTGTAACTCCCCAGGGAAACATCAGATCACAAAATGGGTTGGTTTTTTAGCATTCGGGACTCAGGACACTACTGATATACGTTTGTTTTTCGAATCTGAGCTTTGGTTCAAAAGTAACACGTTCTGGTTGAATTGAGTTTTTCTGCAAATTCTAAGATATACTTGGGTGTAACTCCCCAGGGAAACATCAGATCACAAAATGGGTTGGTTTTTTAGCATTCCAGACTCAGGACACTACTAATATACGTTTGTTTTTCGGATCTGAGCTTTGTTTCAAAAGTTACACGTTCTGGTTCAATTGAGTTTTTCTTCAAATTCTAAGATATACTTGGGTGTAACTCCCCAGGGAAACATCAGATCACAAAATTGGTTGGTTTTTTAGCATTCCCGACTCAGGACACTACTGATATACGTTTGTTTTTCGAATCTGAGCTTTGGATCAAAAGTAACACGTTCTGGTTGAATTGAGTTTTTCTGCAAATTCTAAGATATACTTGGGTGTAACTCCCCAGGGAAACATCAGATCACAAAATGGGTTGGTTTTTTAGCATTCCAGACTCAGGACACTACTAATATACGTTTGTTTTTCGGATCTGAGCTTTGTTTCAAAAGTTACACGTTCTGGTTCAATTGAGTTTTTCTTCAAATTCTAAGATATACTTGGGTGTAACTCCCCAGGGAAACATCAGATCACAAAATTGGTTGGTTTTTTAGCATTCCCGACTCAGGACACTACTGATATACGTTTGTTTTTCGAATCTGAGCTTTGGATCAAAAGTAACACGTTCTGGTTGAATTGAGTTTTTCTGCAAATTCTAAGATATACTTGGGTGTAACTCCACAGGGAAACATCAGATCACAAAATGGGTTGGTTTTTTAGCATTCCCGACTCAGGACACTACTAATATACGTTTGTTTTTCGGATCTGAGCTTTGTTTCAAAAGTTACACGTTCTGGTTCAATTGAGTTTTTCTTCAAATTCTAAGATATACTTGGGTGTAACTCCACAGGGAAACATCAGATCACAAAATGGGTTGGTTTTTTAGCATTCCCGACTCAGGACACTACTAATATACGTTTGTTTTTCGGATCTGAGCTTTGTTTCAAAATTTACACGTTCTGGTTCAATTGAGTTTTTCTTCAAATTCTAAGATATACTTGGGTGTAACTCCCCAGGGAAACATCAGATCACAAAATGGGTTGGTTTTTTAGCATTCCCGACTCAGGACACTACTAATATACGTTTGTTTTTCGAATCTGAGCTTTGGATCAAAAGTAACACGTTCTGGTTGAATTGAGTTTTTCTGCAAATTCTAAGATATACTTGGGTGTAACTCCACAGGGAAACATCAGATCACAAAATGGGTTGGTTTTTTAGCATTCCCGACTCAGGACACTACTAATATACGTTTGTTTTTCGGATCTGAGCTTTGTTTCAAAAGTTACACGTTCTGGTTCAATTGAGTTTTTCTTCAAATTCTAAGATATACTTGGGTGTAACTCCCCAGGGAAACATCAGATCACAAAATTGGTTGGTTTTTTAGCATTCCCGACTCAGGACACTACTGATATACGTTTGTTTTTCGAATCTGAGCTTTGGATCAAAAGTAACACGTTCTGGTTGAATTGAGTTTTTCTGCAAATTCTAAGATATACTTGGGTGTAACTCCACAGGGAAACATCAGATCACAAAATGGGTTGGTTTTTTAGCATTCCCGACTCAGGACACTACTAATATACGTTTGTTTTTCGGATCTGAGCTTTGGTTCAAAAGTTACACGTTCTGGTTCAATTGAGTTTTTCTGCAAATTCTAAGATATACTTGGGTGTAACTCCCCAGGGAAACATCAGATCACAAAATGGGTTGGTTTTTTAGCATTCCCGACTCAGGACACTACTAATATACGTTTGTTTTTCGGATCTGAGCTTTGGTTCAAAACTAACACGTTCTGGTTGAATTGAGTTTTTCTGCAAATTCTAAGATATACTTGGGTGTAACTCCCCAGGGAAACATCAGATCACAAAATGGGTTGGTTTTTTAGCATTCCCTACTCAGGACACTACTAATATACGTTTGTTTTTTGGATCTGAGCTTTGGTTCAAAAGTTACACGTTCTGGTTCAATTGAGTTTTTCTGCAAATTCTAAGATATACTTGGGTGTAACTCCCCAGGGAAACATCAGATCACAAAATTGGTTGGTTTTTTAGCATTCCCGACTCAGGACACTACTGATATACGTTTGTTTTTCGAATCTGAGCTTTGGATCAAAAGTAACACGTTCTGGTTGAATTGAGTTTTTCTGCAAATTCTAAGATATACTTGGGTGTAACTCCACAGGGAAACATCAGATCACAAAATGGGTTGGTTTTTTAGCATTCCCGACTCAGGACACTACTAATATACGTTTGTTTTTCGAATCTGAGCTTTGGATCAAAAGTAACACGTTCTGGTTGAATTGAGTTTTTCTGCAAATTCTAAGATATACTTGGGTGTAACTCCCCAGGGAAACATCAGATCACAAAATGGGTTGGTTTTTTAGCATTCCCGACTCAGGACACTACTAATATACGTTTGTTTTTCGGATCTGAGCTTTGGTTCAAAAGTTACACATTCTGGTTCAATTGAATTTTTCTGCAAATTCTAAGATATACTTGGGTGTAACTCCCCAGGGAAACATCAGATCACAAAATTGGTTGGTTTTTTAGCATTCCCGACTCAGGACACTGCTGATATACGTTTGTTTTTCGAATCTGAGCTTTGGATCAAAAATAACACGTTCTGGTTGAATTGAGTTTTTCTGCAAATTCTAAGATATACTTGGGTGTAACTCCCCAGGGAAACATCAGATCACAAAATGGGTTGGTTTTTTAGCATTCCCGACTCAGGACACTATTAATATACGTTTGTTTTTCGGATCTGAGCTTTGGTTCAAAAGTTACACATTCTGGTTCAATTGAGTTTTTCTGCAAATTCTAAGATATACTTTGGTGTAACTCCCCAGGGAAACATCAGATCACAAAATGGGTTGGTTTTTTAGCATTCCCGACTCAGGACACTACTAATATACGTTTGTTTTTCGAATCTGAGCTTTGGATCAAAAGTAACACGTTCTGGTTGAATTGAGTTTTTCTGCAAATTCTAAGATATACTTGGGTGTAACTCCCCAGGGAAACATCAGATCACAAAATGGGTTGGTTTTTTAGCATTCCCGACTCAGGACACTACTAATATACGTTTGTTTTTCGGATCTGAGCTTTGGATCAAAAGTAACACGTTCTGGTTGAATTGAGTTTTTCTGCAAATTCTAAGATATACTTGGGTGTAACTCCCCAGGGAAACATCAGATCACAAAATGGGTTGGTTTTTTAGCATTCCCGACTCAGGACACTACTAATATACGTTTGTTTTTCGAATCTGAGCTTTGGATCAAAAGTAACACGTTCTGGTTGAATTGAGTTTTTCTGCAAATTCTAAGATATACTTGGGTGTAACTCCCCAGGGAAACATCAGATCACAAAATGGGTTGGTTTTTTAGCATTCCCGACTCAGGACACTACTAATATACGTTTGTTTTTCGGATCTGAGCTTTGGTTCAAAAGTTACACATTCTGGTTCAATTGAGTTTTTCTGCAAATTCTAAGATATACTTGGGTGTAACTCCCCAGGGAAACATGAGATCACAAAATTGGTTGGTTTTTTAGCATTCCCGACTCAGGACACTGCTGATATACGTTTGTTTTTCGAATCTGAGCTTTGGATCAAAAATAACACGTTCTGGTTGAATTGAGTTTTTCTGCAAATTCTAAGATATACTTGGGTGTAACTCCCCAGGGAAACATCAGATCACAATATGGGTTGGTTTTTTAGCATTCCCGACTCAGGACACTATTAATATACGTTTGTTTTTCGGATCTGAGCTTTGGTTCAAAAGTTACACATTCTGGTTCAATTGAGTTTTTCTGCAAATTCTAAGATATACTTTGGTGTAACTCCCCAGGGAAACATCAGATCACAAAATGGGTTGGTTTTTTAGCATTCCCGACTCAGGACACTACTAATATACGTTTGTTTTTCGGATCTGAGCTTTGGTTCAAAAGTTACACGTTCTGGTTCAATTGAGTTTTTCTGCAAATTCTAAGATATACTTTGGTGTAACTCCCCAGGGAAACATCAGATCACAAAATAGGTTGGTTTTTTAGCATTCGGGACTCAGGACACTACTAATATACGTTTGTTTTTCGAATCTGAGCTTTGGTTCAAAAGTAACACGTTCTGGTTGAATTGAGTTTTTCTGCAAATTCTAAGATATACTTGGGTGTAACTCCCCAGGGAAACATCAGATCACAAAATGGGTTGGTTTTTTAGCATTCCAGACTCAGGACACTACTAATATACGTTTGTTTTTCGAATCTGAGCTTTGGATCAAAAGTAACACGTTCTGGTTGAATTGAGTTTTTCTGCAAATTCTAAGATATACTTGGGTGTAACTCCCCAGGGAAACATCAGATCACAAAATGGGTTGGTTTTTTAGCATTCCCGACTCAGGACACTACTAATATACGTTTGTTTTTCGGATCTGAGCTTTGGTTCAAAACTAACACGTTCTGGTTGAATTGAGTTTTTCTGCAAATTCTAAGATATACTTGAGTGTAACTCCCCAGGGAAACATCAGATCACAAAATGGGTTGGTTTTTTAGCATTCCCGACTCAGGACACTACTAATATACGTTTGTTTTTCGGATCTGAGCTTTGTTTCAAAAGTTACACGTTCTGGTTCAATTGAGTTTTTCTTCAAATTCTAAGATATACTTGGGTGTAACTCCCCAGGGAAACATCAGATCACAAAATTGGTTGGTTTTTTAGCATTCCCGACTCAGGACACTACTGATATACGTTTGTTTTTCGAATCTGAGCTTTGGATCAAAAGTAACACGTTCTGGTTGAATTGAGTTTTTCTGCAAATTCTAAGATATACTTGGGTGTAACTCCCCAGGGAAACATCAGATCACAAAATGGGTTGGTTTTTTAGCATTCCCGACTCAGGACACTACTAATATACGTTTGTTTTTCGAATCTGAGCTTTGGATCAAAAGTAACACGTTCTGGTTGAATTGAGATTTTCTGCAAATTCTAAGATATACTTGGGTGTAACTCCCCAGGGAAACATCAGATCACAAAATTGGTTGGTTTTTTAGCATTCCCGACTCAGGACACTACTAATATACGTTTGTTTTTCGGATCTGAGCTTTGGTTCAAAACTAACACGTTCTGGTTCAATTGAGATTTTCTGCAAATTCTAAGATATACTTGGGTGTAACTCCCCAGGGAAACATCAGATCACAAAATGGGTTGGTTTTTTAGCATTCCCGACTCAGGACACTATTAATATACGTTTGTTTTTCGGATCTGAGCTTTGGTTCAAAAGTTACACATTCTGGTTCAATTGAGTTTTTCTGCAAATTCTAAGATATACTTTGGTGTAACTCCCCAGGGAAACATCAGATCACAAAATGGGTTGGTTTTTTAGCATTCCCGACTCAGGACACTACTAATATACGTTTGTTTTTCGAATCTGAGCTTTGGATCAAAAGTAACACGTTCTGGTTGAATTGAGATTTTCTGCAAATTCTAAGATATACTTGGGTGTAACTCCCCAGGGAAACATCAGATCACAAAATGGGTTGGTTTTTTAGCATTCCCGACTCAGGACACTACTAATATACGTTTGTTTTTCGGATCTGAGCTTTGGTTCAAAAGTTACACGTTCTGGTTCAATTGAGTTTTTCTGCAAATTCTAAGATATACTTTGGTGTAACTCCCCAGGGAAACATCAGATCACAAAATGGGTTGGTTTTTTAGCATTCGGGACTCAGGACACTACTAATATACGTTTGTTTTTCGAATCTGAGCTTTGGTTCAAAAGTAACACGTTCTGGTTGAATTGAGTTTTTCTGCAAATTCTAAGATATACTTGGGTGTAACTCCCCAGGGAAACATCAGATCACAAAATGGGTTGGTTTTTTAGCATTCCCGACTCAGGACACTACTGATATACGTTTGTTTTTCGAATCTGAGCTTTGGATCAAAAGTAACACGTTCTGGTTGAATTGAGTTTTTCTGCAAATTCTAAGATATACTTGGGTGTAACTCCCCAGGGAAACATCAGATCACAAAATGGGTTGGTTTTTTAGCATTCCCGACTCAGGACACTACTAATATACGTTTGTTTTTCGAATCTGAGCTTTGGATCAAAAGTAACACGTTCTGGTTGAATTGAGATTTTCTGCAAATTCTAAGATATACTTGGGTGTAACTCCCCAGGGAAACATCAGATCACAAAATTGGTTGGTTTTTTAGCATTCCCGACTCAGGACACTACTAATATACGTTTGTTTTTCGGATCTGAGCTTTGGTTCAAAACTAACACGTTCTGGTTCAATTGAGATTTTCTGCAAATTCTAAGATATACTTGGGTGTAACTCCCCAGGGAAACATCAGATCACAAAATGGGTTGGTTTTTTAGCATTCCCGACTCAGGACACTATTAATATACGTTTGTTTTTCGGATCTGAGCTTTGGTTCAAAAGTTACACATTCTGGTTCAATTGAGTTTTTCTGCAAATTCTAAGATATACTTTGGTGTAACTCCCCAGGGAAACATCAGATCACAAAATGGGTTGGTTTTTTAGCATTCCCGACTCAGGACACTACTAATATACGTTTGTTTTTCGAATCTGAGCTTTGGATCAAAAGTAACACGTTCTGGTTGAATTGAGATTTTCTGCAAATTCTAAGATATACTTGGGTGTAACTCCCCAGGGAAACATCAGATCACAAAATGGGTTGGTTTTTTAGCATTCCCGACTCAGGACACTACTAATATACGTTTGTTTTTCGGATCTGAGCTTTGGTTCAAAAGTTACACGTTCTGGTTCAATTGAGTTTTTCTGCAAATTCTAAGATATACTTTGGTGTAACTCCCCAGGGAAACATCAGATCACAAAATGGGTTGGTTTTTTAGCATTCGGGACTCAGGACACTACTAATATACGTTTGTTTTTCGAATCTGAGCTTTGGTTCAAAAGTAACACGTTCTGGTTGAATTGAGTTTTTCTGCAAATTCTAAGATATACTTGGGTGTAACTTACCAGGGAAACATCAGATCACAAAATGGGTTGGTTTTTTAGCATTCCAGACTCAGGACACTACTAATATACGTTTGTTTTTCGAATCTGAGCTTTGGATCAAAAGTAACACGTTCTGGTTGAATTGAGTTTTTCTGCAAATTCTAAGATATACTTGGGTGTAACTCCCCAGGGAAACATCAGATCACAAAATGGGTTGGTTTTTTAGCATTCCCGACTCAGGACACTACTAATATACGTTTGTTTTTCGGATCTGAGCTTTGGTTCAAAACTAACACGTTCTGGTTGAATTGAGTTTTTCTGCAAATTCTAAGATATACTTGGGTGTAACTCCCCAGGGAAACATCAGATCACAAAATTGGTTGGTTTTTTAGCATTCCCGACTCAGGACACTACTGATATACGTTTGTTTTTCGAATCTGAGCTTTGGATCAAAAGTAACACGTTCTGGTTGAATTGAGTTTTTCTGCAAATTCTAAGATATACTTGGGTGTAACTCCCCAGGGAAACATCAGATCACAAAATGGGTTGGTTTTTTAGCATTCCAGACTCAGGACACTACTGATATACGTTTGTTTTTCGAATCTGAGCTTTGGATCAAAAGTAACACGTTCTGGTTGAATTGAGTTTTTCTGCAAATTCTAAGATATACTTGGGTGTAACTCCCCAGGGAAACATCAGATCACAAAATGGGTTGGTTTTTTAGCATTCCAGACTCAGGACACTACTAATATACGTTTGTTTTTCGAATCTGAGCTTTGGATCAAAAGTAACACGTTCTGGTTGAATTGAGATTTTCTGCAAATTCTAAGATATACTTGGGTGTAACTCCCCAGGGAAACATCAGATCACAAAATGGGTTGGTTTTTTAGCATTCCCGACTCAGGACACTACTAATATACGTTTGTTTTTCGAATCTGAGCTTTGGTTCAAAAGTTACACGTTCTGGTTCAATTGAGATTTTCTGCAAATTCTAAGATATACTTGGGTGTAACTCCCCAGGGAAACATCAGATCACAAAATGGGTTGGTTTTTTAGCATTCCCGACTCAGGACACTACTAATATACGTTTGTTTTTCGGATCTGAGCTTTGGTTCAAAACTAACACGTTCTGGTTCAATTGAGATTTTCTGCAAATTCTAAGATATACTTGGGTGTAACTCCCCAGGGAAACATCAGATCACAAAATGGGTTGGTTTTTTAGCATTCCCGACTCAGGACACTACTAATATACGTTTCTTTTAAGGATCTGAGCTTTGGTTCAAAAGTTACACGTTCTGGTTCAATTGAGATTTTCTGCAAATTCTAAGATATACTTGGATGTAACTCCCCAGGGAAACATCAGATCACAAAATGGGTTGGTTTTTTAGCATTCCCGACTCAGGACACTACTAATATACGTTTGTTTTTCCAATCTGAGCTTTGGATCAAAAGTAGCACGTTCTGGTTGAATTGAGTTTTTCTGCAAATTCTAAGATATACTTGGGTGTAACTCCCCAGGGAAACATCAGATCACAAAATGGGTTGGTTTTTTAGCATTCCCGACTCAGGACACTACTAATATACGTTTGTTTTTCGAATCTGAGCTTTGCATCAAAAGTAACACGTTCTGGTTGAATTGAGTTTTTCTGCAAATTCTAAGATATACTTGGGTGTAACTCCCCAGGGAAACATCAGATCACAAAATGGGTTGGTTTTTTAGCATTCCCGACTCAGGACACTACTAATATACGTTTGTTTTTCGGATCTGAGCTTTGGTTCAAAACTAACACGTTCTGGTTGAATTGAGTTTTTCTGCAAATTCTAAGATATACTTGAGTGTAACTCCCCAGGGAAACATCAGATCACAAAATGGGTTGGTTTTTTAGCATTCCCGACTCAGGACACTACTAATATACGTTTGTTTTTCGGATCTGAGCTTTGTTTCAAAAGTTACACGTTCTGGTTCAATTGAGTTTTTCTTCAAATTCTAAGATATACTTGGGTGTAACTCCCCAGGGAAACATCAGATCACAAAATTGGTTGGTTTTTTAGCATTCCCGACTCAGGACACTACTGATATACGTTTGTTTTTCGAATCTGAGCTTTGGATCAAAAGTAACACGTTCTGGTTGAATTGAGTTTTTCTGCAAATTCTAAGATATACTTGGGTGTAACTCCCCAGGGAAACATCAGATCACAAAATGGGTTGGTTTTTTAGCATTCCCGACTCAGGACACTACTAATATACGTTTGTTTTTCGAATCTGAGCTTTGGATCAAAAGTAACACGTTCTGGTTGAATTGAGATTTTCTGCAAATTCTAAGATATACTTGGGTGTAACTCCCCAGGGAAACATCAGATCACAAAATTGGTTGGTTTTTTAGCATTCCCGACTCAGGACACTACTAATATACGTTTGTTTTTCGGATCTGAGCTTTGGTTCAAAACTAACACGTTCTGGTTCAATTGAGATTTTCTGCAAATTCTAAGATATACTTGGGTGTAACTCCCCAGGGAAACATCAGATCACAAAATGGGTTGGTTTTTTAGCATTCCCGACTCAGGACACTATTAATATACGTTTGTTTTTCGGATCTGAGCTTTGGTTCAAAAGTTACACATTCTGGTTCAATTGAGTTTTTCTGCAAATTCTAAGATATACTTTGGTGTAACTCCCCAGGGAAACATCAGATCACAAAATGGGTTGGTTTTTTAGCATTCCCGACTCAGGACACTACTAATATACGTTTGTTTTTCGAATCTGAGCTTTGGATCAAAAGTAACACGTTCTGGTTGAATTGAGATTTTCTGCAAATTCTAAGATATACTTGGGTGTAACTCCCCAGGGAAACATCAGATCACAAAATGGGTTGGTTTTTTAGCATTCCCGACTCAGGACACTACTAATATACGTTTGTTTTTCGGATCTGAGCTTTGGTTCAAAAGTTACACGTTCTGGTTCAATTGAGTTTTTCTGCAAATTCTAAGATATACTTTGGTGTAACTCCCCAGGGAAACATCAGATCACAAAATGGGTTGGTTTTTTAGCATTCGGGACTCAGGACACTACTAATATACGTTTGTTTTTCGAATCTGAGCTTTGGTTCAAAAGTAACACGTTCTGGTTGAATTGAGTTTTTCTGCAAATTCTAAGATATACTTGGGTGTAACTCCCCAGGGAAACATCAGATCACAAAATGGGTTGGTTTTTAGCATTCCCGACTCAGGACACTACTGATATACGTTTGTTTTTCGAATCTGAGCTTTGGATCAAAAGTAACACGTTCTGGTTGAATTGAGTTTTTCTGCAAATTCTAAGATATACTTGGGTGTAACTCCCCAGGGAAACATCAGATCACAAAATGGGTTGGTTTTTTAGCATTCCCGACTCAGGACACTACTAATATACGTTTGTTTTTCGAATCTGAGCTTTGGATCAAAAGTAACACGTTCTGGTTGAATTGAGATTTTCTGCAAATTCTAAGATATACTTGGGTGTAACTCCCCAGGGAAACATCAGATCACAAAATTGGTTGGTTTTTTAGCATTCCCGACTCAGGACACTACTAATATACGTTTGTTTTTCGGATCTGAGCTTTGGTTCAAAACTAACACGTTCTGGTTCAATTGAGATTTTCTGCAAATTCTAAGATATACTTGGGTGTAACTCCCCAGGGAAACATCAGATCACAAAATGGGTTGGTTTTTTAGCATTCCCGACTCAGGACACTATTAATATACGTTTGTTTTTCGGATCTGAGCTTTGGTTCAAAAGTTACACATTCTGGTTCAATTGAGTTTTTCTGCAAATTCTAAGATATACTTTGGTGTAACTCCCCAGGGAAACATCAGATCACAAAATGGGTTGGTTTTTTAGCATTCCCGACTCAGGACACTACTAATATACGTTTGTTTTTCGAATCTGAGCTTTGGATCAAAAGTAACACGTTCTGGTTGAATTGAGATTTTCTGCAAATTCTAAGATATACTTGGGTGTAACTCCCCAGGGAAACATCAGATCACAAAATGGGTTGGTTTTTTAGCATTCCCGACTCAGGACACTACTAATATACGTTTGTTTTTCGGATCTGAGCTTTGGTTCAAAAGTTACACGTTCTGGTTCAATTGAGTTTTTCTGCAAATTCTAAGATATACTTTGGTGTAACTCCCCAGGGAAACATCAGATCACAAAATGGGTTGGTTTTTTAGCATTCCCGACTCAGGACACTACTAATATACGTTTGTTTTTCGAATCTGAGCTTTGGTTCAAAAGTAACACGTTCTGGTTGAATTGAGTTTTTCTGCAAATTCTAAGATATACTTGGGTGTAACTTACCAGGGAAACATCAGATCACAAAATGGGTTGGTTTTTTAGCATTCCAGACTCAGGACACTACTAATATACGTTTGTTTTTCGAATCTGAGCTTTGGATCAAAAGTAACACGTTCTGGTTGAATTGAGTTTTTCTGCAAATTCTAAGATATACTTGGGTGTAACTCCCCAGGGAAACATCAGATCACAAAATGGGTTGGTTTTTTAGCATTCCCGACTCAGGACACTACTAATATACGTTTGTTTTTCGGATCTGAGCTTTGGTTCAAAACTAACACGTTCTGGTTGAATTGAGTTTTTCTGCAAATTCTAAGATATACTTGGGTGTAACTCCCCAGGGAAACATCAGATCACAAAATGGGTTGGTTTTTTAGCATTCCCGACTCAGGACACTACTAATATACGTTTGTTTTTCGGATCTGAGCTTTGTTTCAAAAGTTACACGTTCTGGTTCAATTGAGTTTTTCTTCAAATTCTAAGATTTACTTGGGTGTAACTCCCCAGGGAAACATCAGATCACAAAATTGGTTGGTTTTTTAGCATTCCCGACTCAGGACACTACTGATATACGTTTGTTTTTCGAATCTGAGCTTTGGATCAAAAGTAACACGTTCTGGTTGAATTGAGTTTTTCTGCAAATTCTAAGATATACTTGGGTGTAACTCCCCAGGGAAACATCAGATCACAAAATGGGTTGGTTTTTTAGCATTCCAGACTCAGGACACTACTAATATACGTTTGTTTTTCGAATCTGAGCTTTGGATCAAAAGTAACACGTTCTGGTTGAATTGAGATTTTCTGCAAATTCTAAGATATACTTGGGTGTAACTCCCCAGGGAAACATCAGATCACAAAATGGGTTGGTTTTTTAGCATTCCCGACTCAGGACACTACTAATATACGTTTGTTTTTCGAATCTGAGCTTTGGTTCAAAAGTTACACGTTCTGGTTCAATTGAGATTTTCTGCAAATTCTAAGATATACTTGGGTGTAACTCCCCAGGGAAACATCAGATCACAAAATGGGTTGGTTTTTTAGCATTCCCGACTCAGGACACTACTAATATACGTTTGTTTTTCGGATCTGAGCTTTGGTTCAAAACTAACACGTTCTGGTTCAATTGAGATTTTCTGCAAATTCTAAGATATACTTGGGTGTAACTCCCCAGGGAAACATCAGATCACAAAATGGGTTGGTTTTTTAGCATTCCCGACTCAGGACACTACTAATATACGTTTCTTTTAAGGATCTGAGCTTTGGTTCAAAAGTTACACGTTCTGGTTCAATTGAGATTTTCTGCAAATTCTAAGATATACTTGGATGTAACTCCCCAGGGAAACATCAGATCACAAAATGGGTTGGTTTTTTAGCATTCCCGACTCAGGACACTACTAATATACGTTTGTTTTTCCAATCTGAGCTTTGGATCAAAAGTAGCACGTTCTGGTTGAATTGAGTTTTTCTGCAAATTCTAAGATATACTTTGGTGTAACTCCCCAGGGAAACATCAGATCACAAAATGGGTTGGTTTTTTAGCATTCCCGACTCAGGACACTACTAATATACGTTTGTTTTTCGAATCTGAGCTTTGGTTCAAAAGTTACACGTTCTGGTTCAATTGACATTTTCTGCAAATTCTAAGATATACTTGGGTGTAACTCCCCAGGGAAACATCAGATCACAAAATGGGTTGGTTTTTTAGCATTCCCGACTCAGGACACTACCAATATACGTTTGTTTTTCGGATCTGAGCTTTGGATCAAAAGTAGCACGTTCTGGTTGAATTGAGTTTTTCTGCAAATTCTAAGATATACTTGGGTGTAACTCCCCAGGGAAACATCAGATCACAAAATGGGTTGGTTTTTTAGCATTCCCGACTCAGGACACTACCAATATACGTTTGTTTTTCGGATCTGAGCTTCGGTTCAAAACTAACACGTTCTGGTTGAATTGAGATTTTCTGCAAATTCTAAGATATACTTTGGTGTAACTCCCCAGGGAAACATCAGACCACAAAATGGATTGGTTTTTTAGCATTCCTGACTCAGGACACTACCAATATATGATTGTTTTTCGAATCTGAGCTTTGGTTCAAAAGTTACACGTCTGGTTCAATTGAGATTTTCTGCAAATTCTAAGATATACTTGGGTGTAACTCCCCAGGGACACATCAGATCACAAAATGGGTTGGTTTTTTAGCGTTCCTGACTCAGGACACTACCAATATATGATTGTTTTTCGAATCTGAGCTTTGGTTCAAAAGTTACACGTCTGGTTCAATTGAGATTTTCTGCAAATTCTAAGATATACTTGGGTGTAACTCCCCAGGGAAACATCAGATCACAAAATGGGTTGGTTTTTTAGCATTCCCGACTCAGGACACTATTAATATACGTTTGTTTTTCGGATCTGAGCTTTGGTTCAAAAGTTACACATTCTGGTTCAATTGAGTTTTTCTGCAAATTCTAAGATATACTTTGGTGTAACTCCCCAGGGAAACATCAGATCACAAAATGGGTTGGTTTTTTAGCATTCCCGACTCAGGACACTACTAATATACGTTTGTTTTTCGAATCTGAGCTTTGGATCAAAAGTAACACGTTCTGGTTGAATTGAGATTTTCTGCAAATTCTAAGATATACTTGGGTGTAACTCCCCAGGGAAACATCAGATCACAAAATGGGTTGGTTTTTTAGCATTCCCGACTCAGGACACTACTAATATACGTTTGTTTTTCGGATCTGAGCTTTGGTTCAAAAGTTACACGTTCTGGTTCAATTGAGTTTTTCTGCAAATTCTAAGATATACTTTGGTGTAACTCCCCAGGGAAACATCAGATCACAAAATGGGTTGGTTTTTTAGCATTCGGGACTCAGGACACTACTAATATACGTTTGTTTTTCGAATCTGAGCTTTGGTTCAAAAGTAACACGTTCTGGTTGAATTGAGTTTTTCTGCAAATTCTAAGATATACTTGGGTGTAACTCCCAAGGGAAACATCAGATCACAAAATGGGTTGGTTTTTTAGCATTCCCGACTCAGGACACTACTGATATACGTTTGTTTTTCGAATCTGAGCTTTGGATCAAAAGTAACACGTTCTGGTTGAATTGAGTTTTTCTGCAAATTCTAAGATATACTTGGGTGTAACTCCCCAGGGAAACATCAGATCACAAAATGGGTTGGTTTTTTAGCATTCCCGACTCAGGACACTACTAATATACGTTTGTTTTTCGAATCTGAGCTTTGGATCAAAAGTAACACGTTCTGGTTGAATTGAGATTTTCTGCAAATTCTAAGATATACTTGGGTGTAACTCCCCAGGGAAACATCAGATCACAAAATTGGTTGGTTTTTTAGCATTCCCGACTCAGGACACTACTAATATACGTTTGTTTTTCGGATCTGAGCTTTGGTTCCAAAACTAACACGTTCTGGTTCAATTGAGATTTTCTGCAAATTCTAAGATATACTTGGGTGTAACTCCCCAGGGAAACATCAGATCACAAAATGGGTTGGTTTTTTAGCATTCCCGACTCAGGACACTATTAATATACGTTTGTTTTTCGGATCTGAGCTTTGGTTCAAAAGTTACACATTCTGGTTCAATTGAGTTTTTCTGCAAATTCTAAGATATACTTTGGTGTAACTCCCCAGGGAAACATCAGATCACAAAATGGGTTGGTTTTTTAGCATTCCCGACTCAGGACACTACTAATATACGTTTGTTTTTCGAATCTGAGCTTTGGATCAAAAGTAACACGTTCTGGTTGAATTGAGATTTTCTGCAAATTCTAAGATATACTTGGGTGTAACTCCCCAGGGAAACATCAGATCACAAAATGGGTTGGTTTTTTAGCATTCCCGACTCAGGACACTACTAATATACGTTTGTTTTTCGGATCTGAGCTTTGGTTCAAAAGTTACACGTTCTGGTTCAATTGAGTTTTTCTGCAAATTCTAAGATATACTTTGGTGTAACTCCCCAGGGAAACATCAGATCACAAAATGGGTTGGTTTTTTAGCATTCGGGACTCAGGACACTACTAATATACGTTTGTTTTTCGAATCTGAGCTTTGGTTCAAAAGTAACACGTTCTGGTTGAATTGAGTTTTTCTGCAAATTCTAAGATATACTTGGGTGTAACTTACCAGGGAAACATCAGATCACAAAATGGGTTGGTTTTTTAGCATTCCAGACTCAGGACACTACTAATATACGTTTGTTTTTCGAATCTGAGCTTTGGATCAAAAGTAACACGTTCTGGTTGAATTGAGTTTTTCTGCAAATTCTAAGATATACTTGGGTGTAACTCCCCAGGGAAACATCAGATCACAAAATGGGTTGGTTTTTTAGCATTCCCGACTCAGGACACTACTAATATACGTTTGTTTTTCGGATCTGAGCTTTGGTTCAAAACTAACACGTTCTGGTTGAATTGAGTTTTTCTGCAAATTCTAAGATATACTTGGGTGTAACTCCCCAGGGAAACATCAGATCACAAAATGGGTTGGTTTTTTAGCATTCCCGACTCAGGACACTACTAATATACGTTTGTTTTTCGGATCTGAGCTTTGTTTCAAAAGTTACACGTTCTGGTTCAATTGAGTTTTTCTTCAAATTCTAAGATATACTTGGGTGTAACTCCCCAGGGAAACATCAGATCACAAATTGGTTGGTTTTTTAGCATTCCCGACTCAGGACACTACTGATATACGTTTGTTTTTCGAATCTGAGCTTTGGATCAAAAGTAACACGTTCTGGTTGAATTGAGTTTTTCTGCAAATTCTAAGATATACTTGGGTGTAACTCCCCAGGGAAACATCAGATCACAAAATGGGTTGGTTTTTTAGCATTCCAGACTCAGGACACTACTAATATACGTTTGTTTTTCGAATCTGAGCTTTGGATCAAAAGTAACACGTTCTGGTTGAATTGAGATTTTCTGCAAATTCTAAGATATACTTGGGTGTAACTCCCCAGGGAAACATCAGATCACAAAATGGGTTGGTTTTTTAGCATTCCCGACTCAGGACACTACTAATATACGTTTGTTTTTCGGATCTGAGCTTTGGTTCAAAACTAACACGTTCTGGTTCAATTGAGATTTTCTGCAAATTCTAAGATATACTTGGGTGTAACTCCCCAGGGAAACATCAGATCACAAAATGGGTTGGGTTTTTTAGCATTCCCGACTCAGGACACTACTAATATACGTTTGTTTTTCGAATCTGAGCTTTGGATCAAAAGTAACACGTTCTGGTTGAATTGAGATTTTCTGCAAATTCTAAGATATACTTGGGTGTAACTCCCCAGGGAAACATCAGATCACAAAATGGGTTGGTTTTTTAGCATTCCCGACTCAGGACACTACTAATATACGTTTGTTTTTCGAATCTGAGCTTTGGTTCAAAAGTAACACGTTCTGGTTGAATTGAGTTTTTCTGCAAGTTCTAAGATATACTTGGGTGTAACTCCCCAGGGAAACATCAGATCACAAAATGGGTTGGTTTTTTAGCATTCCCGACTCAGGACACTACTAATATACGTTTGTTTTTCGGATCTGAGCTTTGGTTCAAAACTAACACGTTCTGGTTGAATTGAGTTTTTCTGCAAATTCTAAGATATACTTGGGTGTAACTCCCCAGGGAAACATCAGATCACAAAATGGGTTGGTTTTTTAGCATTCCCGACTCAGGACACTACTAATATACGTTTGTTTTTCGGATCTGAGCTTTGGTTCAAAACTAACACGTTCTGGTTCAATTGAGATTTTCTGCAAATTCTAAGATATACTTGGGTGTAACTCCCCAGGGAAACATCAGATCACAAAATGGGTTGGTTTTTTAGCATTCGGGACTCAGGACACTACTAATATACGTTTGTTTTTCGAATCTGAGCTTTGGTTCAAAAGTAACACGTTCTGGTTGAATTGAGATTTTCTGCAAATTCTAAGATATACTTGGGTGTAACTCCCCAGGGAAACATCAGATCACAAAATTGGTTGGTTTTTTAGCATTCCCGACTCAGGACACTACTAATATACGTTTGTTTTTCGGATCTGAGCTTTGGTTCAAAACTAACACGTTCTGGTTCAATTGAGATTTTCTGCAAATTCTAAGATATACTTGGGTGTAACTCCCCAGGGAAACATCAGATCACAAAATGGGTTGGTTTTTTAGCATTCCCGACTCAGGACACTATTAATATACGTTTGTTTTTCGGATCTGAGCTTTGGTTCAAAAGTTACACATTCTGGTTCAATTGAGTTTTTCTGCAAATTCTAAGATATACTTTGGTGTAACTCCCCAGGGAAACATCAGATCACAAAATGGGTTGGTTTTTTAGCATTCCCGACTCAGGACACTACTAATATACGTTTGTTTTTCGAATCTGAGCTTTGGATCAAAAGTAACACGTTCTGGTTGAATTGAGATTTTCTGCAAATTCTAAGATATACTTGGGTGTAACTCCCCAGGGAAACATCAGATCACAAAATGGGTTGGTTTTTTAGCATTCCCGACTCAGGACACTACTAATATACGTTTGTTTTTCGAATCTGAGCTTTGGATCAAAAGTAACACGTTCTGGTTGAATTGAGATTTTCTGCAAATTCTAAGATATACTTGGGTGTAACTCCCCAGGGAAACATCAGATCACAAAATGGGTTGGTTTTTTAGCATTCCCGACTCAGGACACTACTAATATACGTTTGTTTTTCGGATCTGAGCTTTGGTTCAAAAGTTACACGTTCTGGTTCAATTGAGTTTTTCTGCAAATTCTAAGATATACTTTGGTGTAACTCCCAGGGAAACATCAGATCACAAAATGGGTTGGTTTTTTAGCATTCGGGACTCAGGACACTACTAATATACGTTTGTTTTTCGAATCTGAGCTTTGGTTCAAAAGTAACACGTTCTGGTTGAATTGAGTTTTTCTGCAAATTCTAAGATATACTTGGGTGTAACTTACCAGGGAAACATCAGATCACAAAATGGGTTGGTTTTTTAGCATTCCAGACTCAGGACACTACTAATATACGTTTGTTTTTCGAATCTGAGCTTTGGATCAAAAGTAACACGTTCTGGTTGAATTGAGTTTTTCTGCAAATTCTAAGATATACTTGGGTGTAACTCCCCAGGGAAACATCAGATCACAAAATGGGTTGGTTTTTTAGCATTCCCGACTCAGGACACTACTAATATACGTTTGTTTTTCGGATCTGAGCTTTGGTTCAAAACTAACACGTTCTGGTTGAATTGAGTTTTTCTGCAAATTCTAAGATATACTTGGGTGTAACTCCCCAGGGAAACATCAGATCACAAAATGGGTTGGTTTTTTAGCATTCCCGACTCAGGACACTACTAATATACGTTTGTTTTTCGGATCTGAGCTTTGTTTCAAAAGTTACACGTTCTGGTTCAATTGAGTTTTTCTTCAAATTCTAAGATATACTTGGGTGTAACTCCCCAGGGAAACATCAGATCACAAAATTGGTTGGTTTTTTAGCATTCCCGACTCAGGACACTACTGATATACGTTTGTTTTTCGAATCTGAGCTTTGGATCAAAAGTAACACGTTCTGGTTGAATTGAGTTTTTCTGCAAATTCTAAGATATACTTGGGTGTAACTCCCCAGGGAAACATCAGATCACAAAATGGGTTGGTTTTTTAGCATTCCAGACTCAGGACACTACTAATATACGTTTGTTTTTCGAATCTGAGCTTTGGATCAAAAGTAACACGTTCTGGTTGAATTGAGATTTTCTGCAAATTCTAAGATATACTTGGGTGTAACTCCCCAGGGAAACATCAGATCACAAAATGGGTTGGTTTTTTAGCATTCCCGACTCAGGACACTACTAATATACGTTTGTTTTTCGGATCTGAGCTTTGGTTCAAAACTAACACGTTCTGGTTCAATTGAGATTTTCTGCAAATTCTAAGATATACTTGGGTGTAACTCCCCAGGGAAACATCAGATCACAAAATGGGTTGGTTTTTTAGCATTCCCGACTCAGGACACTACTAATATACGTTTGTTTTTCGAATCTGAGCTTTGGATCAAAAGTAACACGTTCTGGTTGAATTGAGATTTTCTGCAAATTCTAAGATATACTTGGGTGTAACTCCCCAGGGAAACATCAGATCACAAAATGGGTTGGTTTTTTAGCATTCCCGACTCAGGACACTACTAATATACGTTTGTTTTTCGAATCTGAGCTTTGGTTCAAAAGTAACACGTTCTGGTTGAATTGAGTTTTTCTGCAAGTTCTAAGATATACTTGGGTGTAACTCCCCAGGGAAACATCAGATCACAAAATGGGTTGGTTTTTTAGCATTCCCGACTCAGGACACTACTAATATACGTTTGTTTTTCGGATCTGAGCTTTGGTTCAAAACTAACACGTTCTGGTTGAATTGAGTTTTTCTGCAAATTCTAAGATATACTTGGGTGTAACTCCCCAGGGAAACATCAGATCACAAAATGGGTTGGTTTTTTAGCATTCCCGACTCAGGACACTACTAATATACGTTTGTTTTTCGGATCTGAGCTTTGGTTCAAAACTAACACGTTCTGGTTCAATTGAGATTTTCTGCAAATTCTAAGATATACTTGGGTGTAACTCCCCAGGGAAACATCAGATCACAAAATGGGTTGGTTTTTTAGCATTCGGGACTCAGGACACTACTAATATACGTTTGTTTTTCGAATCTGAGCTTTGGTTCAAAAGTAACACGTTCTGGTTGAATTGAGATTTTCTGCAAATTCTAAGATATACTTGGGTGTAACTCCCCAGGGAAACATCAGATCACAAAATTGGTTGGTTTTTTAGCATTCCCGACTCAGGACACTACTAATATACGTTTGTTTTTCGGATCTGAGCTTTGGTTCAAAACTAACACGTTCTGGTTCAATTGAGATTTTCTGCAAATTCTAAGATATACTTGGGTGTAACTCCCCAGGGAAACATCAGATCACAAAATGGGTTGGTTTTTTAGCATTCCCGACTCAGGA
This sequence comes from Thamnophis sirtalis, assembly GCF_051295495.1. Classification (NCBI taxonomy): domain Eukaryota; kingdom Metazoa; phylum Chordata; class Lepidosauria; order Squamata; family Natricidae; genus Thamnophis; species Thamnophis sirtalis. The sequence continues at coordinate 134,571 of NW_028261428.1, forward strand.
CACTATTAATATACGTTTGTTTTTCGGATCTGAGCTTTGGTTCAAAAGTTACACATTCTGGTTCAATTGAGTTTTTCTGCAAATTCTAAGATATACTTTGGTGTAACTCCCCAGGGAAACATCAGATCACAAAATGGGTTGGTTTTTTAGCATTCCCGACTCAGGACACTACTAATATACGTTTGTTTTTCGAATCTGAGCTTTGGATCAAAAGTAACACGTTCTGGTTGAATTGAGATTTTCTGCAAATTCTAAGATATACTTGGGTGTAACTCCCCAGGGAAACATCAGATCACAAAATGGGTTGGTTTTTTAGCATTCCCGACTCAGGACACTACTAATATACGTTTGTTTTTCGGATCTGAGCTTTGGTTCAAAAGTTACACGTTCTGGTTCAATTGAGTTTTTCTGCAAATTCTAAGATATACTTTGGTGTAACTCCCCAGGGAAACATCAGATCACAAAATGGGTTGGTTTTTTAGCATTCGGGACTCAGGACACTACTAATATACGTTTGTTTTTCGAATCTGAGCTTTGGTTCAAAAGTAACACGTTCTGGTTGAATTGAGTTTTTCTGCAAATTCTAAGATATACTTGGGTGTAACTCCCCAGGGAAACATCAGATCACAAAATGGGTTGGTTTTTTAGCATTCCAGACTCAGGACACTACTAATATACGTTTGTTTTTCGAATCTGAGCTTTGGATCAAAAGTAACACGTTCTGGTTGAATTGAGTTTTTCTGCAAATTCTAAGATATACTTGGGTGTAACTCCCCAGGGAAACATCAGATCACAAAATGGGTTGGTTTTTTAGCATTCCCGACTCAGGACACTACTAATATACGTTTGTTTTTCGGATCTGAGCTTTGGTTCAAAACTAACACGTTCTGGTTGAATTGAGTTTTTCTGCAAATTCTAAGATATACTTGGGTGTAACTCCCCAGGGAAACATCAGATCACAAAATGGGTTGGTTTTTTAGCATTCCCGACTCAGGACACTACTAATATACGTTTGTTTTTCGGATCTGAGCTTTGTTTCAAAAGTTACACGTTCTGGTTCAATTGAGTTTTTCTTCAAATTCTAAGATATACTTGGGTGTAACTCCCCAGGGAAACATCAGATCACAAAATTGGTTGGTTTTTTAGCATTCCCGACTCAGGACACTACTGATATACGTTTGTTTTTCGAATCTGAGCTTTGGATCAAAAGTAACACGTTCTGGTTGAATTGAGTTTTTCTGCAAATTCTAAGATATACTTGGGTGTAACTCCCCAGGGAAACATCAGATCACAAAATGGGTTGGTTTTTTAGCATTCCAGACTCAGGACACTACTAATATACGTTTGTTTTTCGAATCTGAGCTTTGGATCAAAAGTAACACGTTCTGGTTGAATTGAGATTTTCTGCAAATTCTAAGATATACTTGGGTGTAACTCCCAGGGAAACATCAGATCACAAAATGGGTTGGTTTTTTAGCATTCCCGACTCAGGACACTACTAATATACGTTTGTTTTTCGGATCTGAGCTTTGGTTCAAAACTAACACGTTCTGGTTCAATTGAGATTTTCTGCAAATTCTAAGATATACTTGGGTGTAACTCCCCAGGGAAACATCAGATCACAAAATGGGTTGGTTTTTTAGCATTCCCGACTCAGGACACTACTAATATACGTTTGTTTTTCGAATCTGAGCTTTGGATCAAAAGTAACACGTTCTGGTTGAATTGAGATTTTCTGCAAATTCTAAGATATACTTGGGTGTAACTCCCCAGGGAAACATCAGATCACAAAATGGGTTGGTTTTTTAGCATTCCCGACTCAGGACACTACTAATATACGTTTGTTTTTCGAATCTGAGCTTTGGTTCAAAAGTAACACGTTCTGGTTGAATTGAGTTTTTCTGCAAGTTCTAAGATATACTTGGGTGTAACTCCCCAGGGAAACATCAGATCACAAAATGGGTTGGTTTTTTAGCATTCCCGACTCAGGACACTACTAATATACGTTTGTTTTTCGGATCTGAGCTTTGGTTCAAAACTAACACGTTCTGGTTGAATTGAGTTTTTCTGCAAATTCTAAGATATACTTGGGTGTAACTCCCCAGGGAAACATCAGATCACAAAATGGGTTGGTTTTTTAGCATTCCCGACTCAGGACACTACTAATATACGTTTGTTTTTCGGATCTGAGCTTTGGTTCAAAACTAACACGTTCTGGTTCAATTGAGATTTTCTGCAAATTCTAAGATATACTTGGGTGTAACTCCCCAGGGAAACATCAGATCACAAAATGGGTTGGTTTTTTAGCATTCGGGACTCAGGACACTACTAATATACGTTTGTTTTTCGAATCTGAGCTTTGGTTCAAAAGTAACACGTTCTGGTTGAATTGAGTTTTTCTGCAAATTCTAAGATATACTTGGGTGTAACTCCCCAGGGAAACATCAGATCACAAAATGGGTTGGTTTTTTAGCATTCCAGACTCAGGACACTACTAATATACGTTTGTTTTTCGAATCTGAGCTTTGGATCAAAAGTAACACGTTCTGGTTGAATTGAGTTTTTCTGCAAGTTCTAAGATATACTTGGGTGTAACTCCCCAGGGAAACATCAGATCACAAAATGGGTTGGTTTTTTAGCATTCCCGACTCAGGACACTACTAATATACGTTTGTTTTTCGGATCTGAGCATTGGTTCAAAACTAACACGTTCTGGTTGAATTGAGTTTTTCTGCAAATTCTAAGATATACTTGGGTGTAACTCCCCAGGGAAACATCAGATCACAAAATGGGTTGGTTTTTTAGCATTCCCGACTCAGGACACTACTAATATACGTTTGTTTTTCGGATCTGAGCTTTGTTTCAAAAGTTACACGTTCTGGTTCAATTGAGTTTTTCTGCAAATTCTAAGATATACTTGGGTGTAACTCCCCAGGGAAACATCAGATCACAAAATGGGTTGGTTTTTTAGCATTCCCGACTCAGGACACTACTAATATACGTTTGTTTTTCGGATCTGAGCTTTGGTTCAAAAGTTACACATTCTGGTTCAATTGAGTTTTTCTGCAAATTCTAAGATATACTTGGGTGTAACTCCCCAGGGAAACATCAGATCACAAAATGGGTTGGTTTTTTAGCATTCCCGACTCAGGACACTACTAATATACGTTTGTTTTTCGGATCTGAGCTTTGGTTCAAAAGTTACACGTTCTGGTTCAATTGAGTTTTTCTGCAAATTCTAAGATATACTTGGGTGTAACTCCCCAGGGAAACATGAGATCACAAAATGGGTTGGTTTTTTAGCATTCCCGACTCAGGACACTCCTGATATACGTTTGTTTTTCGAATCTGAGCTTTGGATCAAAAGTAACACGTTCTGGTTCAATTGAGATTTTCTGCAAATTCTAAGATATACTTGGGTGTAACTCCCCAGGGAAACATCAGATCACAAAATGGGTTGGTTTTTTAGCATTCCCGACTCAGGACACTACTGATATACGTTTGTTTTTCGAATCTGAGCTTTGGATCAAAAGTAACACGTTCTGGTTGAATTGAGTTTTTCTGCAAATTCTAAGATATACTTGGGTGTAACTCCACAGGGAAACATCAGATCACAAAATGGGTTGGTTTTTTAGCATTCCCGACTCAGGACACTACTAATATACGTTTGTTTTTCGAATCTGAGCTTTGGATCAAAAGTAACACGTTCTGGTTGAATTGAGTTTTTCTGCAAATTCTAAGATATACTTGGGTGTAACTCCCCAGGGAAACATCAGATCACAAAATGGGTTGGTTTTTTAGCATTCCCGACTCAGGACACTACTAATATACGTTTGTTTTTCGGATCTGAGCTTTGGATCAAAAGTAACACGTTCTGGTTCAATTGAGTTTTTCTGCAAATTCTAAGATATACTTGGGTGTAACTTCCCAGGGAAACATGAGATCACAAAATGGGTTGGTTTTTTAGCATTCCCGACTCAGGACACTACTAATATACGTTTGTTTTTCGAATCTGAGCTTTGGATCAAAAGTAACACGTTCTGGTTGAATTGAGATTTTCTGCAAATTCTAAGATATACTTGGGTGTAACTCCCCAGGGAAACATCAGATCACAAAATGGGTTGGTTTTTTAGCATTCCCGACTCAGGACACTACTAATATACGTTTGTTTTTTGGATCTGAGCTTTGGTTCAAAAGTTACACATTCTGGTTCAATTGAGTTTTTCTGCAAATTCTAAGATATACTTTGGTGTAACTCCCCAGGGAAACATCAGATCACAAAATGGGTTGGTTTTTTAGCATTCCCGACTCAGGACACTACTAATATACGTTTGTTTTTCGAATCTGAGCTTTGGATCAAAAGTAACACGTTCTGGTTGAATTGAGATTTTCTGCAAATTCTAAGATATACTTGGGTGTAACTCCCCAGGGAAACATCAGATCACAAAATGGGTTGGTTTTTTAGCATTCCCGACTCAGGACACTACTAATATACGTTTGTTTTTCGGATCTGAGCTTTGGTTCAAAACTAACACGTTCTGGTTCAATTGAGATTTTCTGCAAATTCTAAGATATACTTGGGTGTAACTCCCCAGGGAAACATCAGATCACAAAATGGGTTGGTTTTTTAGCATTCGGGACTCAGGACACTACTAATATATGTTTGTTTTTCGAATCTGAGCTTTGGTTCAAAAGTAACACGTTCTGGTTGAATTGAGTTTTTCTGCAAATTCTAAGATATACTTGGGTGTAACTCCCCAGGGAAACATCAGATCACAAAATGGGTTGGTTTTTTAGCATTCCAGACTCAGGACACTACTAATATACGTTTGTTTTTCGAATCTGAGCTTTGGATCAAAAGTAACACGTTCTGGTTGAATTGAGTTTTTCTGCAAGTTCTAAGATATACTTGGGTGTAACTCCCCAGGGAAACATCAGATCACAAAATGGGTTGGTTTTTTAGCATTCCCGACTCAGGACACTACTAATATACGTTTGTTTTTCGGATCTGAGCTTTGGTTCAAAACTAACACGTTCTGGTTGAATTGAGTTTTTCTGCAAATTCTAAGATATACTTGGGTGTAACTCCCCAGGGAAACATCAGATCACAAAATGGGTTGGTTTTTTAGCATTCCCGACTCAGGACACTACTAATATACGTTTGTTTTTCGGATCTGAGCTTTGTTTCAAAAGTTACACGTTCTGGTTCAATTGAGTTTTTCTGCAAATTCTAAGATATACTTGGGTGTAACTCCACAGGGAAACATCAGATCACAAAATTGGTTGGTTTTTTAGCATTCCCGACTCAGGACACTACTAATATACGTTTGTTTTTCGGATCTGAGCTTTGGTTCAAAACTAACACGTTCTGGTTCAATTGAGATTTTCTGCAAATTCTAAGATATACTTGGGTGTAACTCCCCAGGGAAACATCAGATCACAAAATGGGTTGGTTTTTTAGCATTCGGGACTCAGGACACTACTAATATACGTTTGTTTTTCGAATCTGAGCTTTGGTTCAAAAGTAACACGTTCTGGTTGAATTGAGTTTTTCTGCAAATTCTAAGATATACTTGGGTGTAACTCCCCAGGGAAACATCAGATCACAAAATGGGTTGGTTTTTTAGCATTCCAGACTCAGGACACTACTAATATACGTTTGTTTTTCGAATCTGAGCTTTGGATCAAAAGTAACAAGTTCTGGTTGAATTGAGTTTTTCTGCAAGTTCTAAGATATACTTGGGTGTAACTCCCCAGGGAAACATCAGATCACAAAATGGGTTGGTTTTTTAGCATTCCCGACTCAGGACACTACTAATATACGTTTGTTTTTCGGATCTGAGCTTTGGTTCAAAACTAACACGTTCTGGTTGAATTGAGTTTTTCTGCAAATTCTAAGATATACTTGGGTGTAACTCCCCAGGGAAACATCAGATCACAAAATGGGTTGGTTTTTTAGCATTCCCGACTCAGGACACTACTAATATACGTTTGTTTCTCGGATCTGAGCTTTGTTTCAAAAGTTACACGTTCTGGTTCAATTGAGTTTTTCTGCAAATTCTAAGATATACTTGGGTGTAACTCCACAGGGAAACATCAGATCACAAAATTGGTTGGTTTTTTAGCATTCCCGACTCAGGACACTACTGATATACGTTTGTTTTTCGAATCTGAGCTTTGGTTCAAAAGTTACACATTCTGGTTCAATTGAGTTTTTCTGCAAATTCTAAGATATACTTTGGTGTAACTCCCCAGGGAAACATCAGATCACAAAATGGGTTGGTTTTTTAGCATTCCCGACTCAGGACACTACTAATATACGTTTTTTTTCCGAATCTGAGCTTTGGATCAAAAGTAACACGTTCTGGTTGAATTGAGATTTTCTGCAAATTCTAAGATATACTTGGGTGTAACTCCCCAGGGAAACATCAGATCACAAAATGGGTTGGTTTTTTAGCATTCCCGACTCAGGACACTACTAATATACGTTTGTTTTTCGGATCTGAGCTTTGGTTCAAAACTAACACGTTCTGGTTCAATTGAGATTTTCTGCAAATTCTAAGATATACTTGGGTGTAACTCCCCAGGGAAACATCAGATCACAAAATGGGTTGGTTTTTTAGCATTCGGGACTCAGGACACTACTAATATACGTTTGTTTTTCGAATCTGAGCTTTGGTTCAAAAGTAACACGTTCTGGTTGAATTGAGTTTTTCTGCAAATTCTAAGATATACTTGGGTGTAACTCCCCAGGGAAACATCAGATCACAAAATGGGTTGGTTTTTTAGCATTCCAGACTCAGGACACTACTAATATACGTTTGTTTTTCGGATCTGAGCTTTGGTTCAAAACTAACACGTTCTGGTTGAATTGAGTTTTTCTGCAAATTCTAAGATATACTTGGGTGTAACTCCCCAGGGAAACATCAGATCACAAAATGGGTTGGTTTTTTAGCATTCCCGACTCAGGACACTACTAATATACGTTTGTTTTTCGGATCTGAGCTTTGTTTCAAAAGTTACACGTTCTGGTTCAATTGAGTTTTTCTGCAAATTCTAAGATATACTTGGGTGTAACTCCACAGGGAAACATCAGATCACAAAATTGGTTGGTTTTTTAGCATTCCCGACTCAGGACACTACTAATATACGTTTGTTTTTCGGATCTGAGCTTTGGTTCAAAACTAACACGTTCTGGTTCAATTGAGATTTTCTGCAAATTCTAAGATATACTTGGGTGTAACTCCCCAGGGAAACATCAGATCACAAAATGGGTTGGTTTTTTAGCATTCGGGACTCAGGACACTACTAATATACGTTTGTTTTTCGAATCTGAGCTTTGGTTCAAAAGTAACACGTTCTGGTTGAATTGAGTTTTTCTGCAAATTCTAAGATATACTTGGGTGTAACTCCCCAGGGAAACATCAGATCACAAAATGGGTTGGTTTTTTAGCATTCCAGACTCAGGACACTACTAATATACGTTTGTTTTTCGAATCTGAGCTTTGGATCAAAAGTAACACGTTCTGGTTGAATTGAGTTTTTCTGCAAGTTCTAAGATATACTTGGGTGTAACTCCCCAGGGAAACATCAGATCACAAAATGGGTTGGTTTTTTAGCATTCCCGACTCAGGACACTACTAATATACGTTTGTTTTTCGGATCTGAGCTTTGGTTCAAAACTAACACGTTCTGGTTGAATTGAGTTTTTCTGCAAATTCTAAGATATACTTGGGTGTAACTCCCCAGGGAAACATCAGATCACAAAATGGGTTGGTTTTTTAGCATTCCCGACTCAGGACACTACTAATATACGTTTGTTTTTCGGATCTGAGCTTTGTTTCAAAAGTTACACGTTCTGGTTCAATTGAGTTTTTCTGCAAATTCTAAGATATACTTGGGTGTAACTCCACAGGGAAACATCAGATCACAAAATTGGTTGGTTTTTTAGCATTCCCGACTCAGGACACTACTGATATACGTTTGTTTTTCGAATCTGAGCTTTGGTTCAAAAGTTACACATTCTGGTTCAATTGAGTTTTTCTGCAAATTCTAAGATATACTTTGGTGTAACTCCCCAGGGAAACATCAGATCACAAAATGGGTTGGTTTTTTAGCATTCCCGACTCAGGACACTACTAATATACGTTTGTTTTTCGAATCTGAGCTTTGGATCAAAAGTAACACGTTCTGGTTGAATTGAGATTTTCTGCAAATTCTAAGATATACTTGGGTGTAACTCCCCAGGGAAACATCAGATCACAAAATGGGTTGGTTTTTTAGCATTCCCGACTCAGGACACTACTAATATACGTTTGTTTTTCGGATCTGAGCTTTGGTTCAAAACTAACACGTTCTGGTTCAATTGAGATTTTCTGCAAATTCTAAGATATACTTGGGTGTAACTCCCCAGGGAAACATCAGATCACAAAATGGGTTGGTTTTTTAGCATTCGGGACTCAGGACACTACTAATATACGTTTGTTTTTCGAATCTGAGCTTTGGTTCAAAAGTAACACGTTCTGGTTGAATTGAGTTTTTCTGCAAATTCTAAGATATACTTGGGTGTAACTCCCCAGGGAAACATCAGATCACAAAATGGGTTGGTTTTTTAGCATTCCAGACTCAGGACACTACTAATATACGTTTGTTTTTCGAATCTGAGCTTTGGATCAAAAGTAACACGTTCTGGTTGAATTGAGTTTTTCTGCAAGTTCTAAGATATACTTGGGTGTAACTCCCCAGGGAAACATCAGATCACAAAATGGGTTGGTTTTTTAGCATTCCCGACTCAGGACACTACTAATATACGTTTGTTTTTCGGATCTGAGCTTTGGTTCAAAACTAACACGTTCTGGTTGAATTGAGTTTTTCTGCAAATTCTAAGATATACTTGGGTGTAACTCCCCAGGGAAACATCAGATCACAAAATGGGTTGGTTTTTTAGCATTCCCGACTCAGGACACTACTAATATACGTTTGTTTTTCGGATCTGAGCTTTGTTTCAAAAGTTACACGTTCTGGTTCAATTGAGTTTTTCTGCAAATTCTAAGATATACTTGGGTGTAACTCCACAGGGAAACATCAGATCACAAAATTGGTTGGTTTTTTAGCATTCCCGACTCAGGACACTACTGATATACGTTTGTTTTTCGAATCTGAGCTTTGGATCAAAAGTAACACGTTCTGGTTGAATTGAGATTTTCTGCAAATTCTAAGATATACTTGGGTGTAACTCCCCAGGGAAACATCAGATCACAAAATGGGTTGGTTTTTTAGCATTCCCGACTCAGGACACTACTAATATACGTTTGTTTTTCGGATCTGAGCTTTGGTTCAAAAGTTACACATTCTGGTTCAATTGAGTTTTTCTGCAAATTCTAAGATATACTTGGGTGTAACTCCCCAGGGAAACATCAGATCACAAAATGGGTTGGTTTTTTAGCATTCCCGACTCAGGACACTACTAATATACGTTTGTTTTTCGGATCTGAGCTTTGGTTCAAAAGTTACACATTCTGGTTCAATTGAGTTTTTCTGCAAATTCTAAGATATACTTGGGTGTAACTCCCCAGGGAAACATCAGATCACAAAATGGGTTGGTTTTTTAGCATTCCCGACTCAGGACACTACTAATATACGTTTGTTTTTCGAATCTGAGCTTTGGATCAAAAGTAACACGTTCTGGTTGAATTGAGATTTTCTGCAAATTCTAAGATATACTTGGGTGTAACTCCCCAGGGAAACATCAGATCACAAAATGGGTTGGTTTTTTAGCATTCGGGACTCAGGACACTACTAATATACGTTTGTTTTTCGAATCTGAGCTTTGGTTCAAAAGTAACACGTTCTGGTTGAATTGAGTTTTTCTGCAAATTCTAAGATATACTTGGGTGTAACTCCCCAGGGAAACATCAGATCACAAAATGGGTTGGTTTTTTAGCATTCCAGACTCAGGACACTACTAATATACGTTTGTTTTTCGAATCTGAGCTTTGGATCAAAAGTAACACGTTCTGGTTGAATTGAGTTTTTCTGCAAGTTCTAAGATATACTTGGGTGTAACTCCCCAGGGAAACATCAGATCACAAAATGGGTTGGTTTTTTAGCATTCCCGACACAGGACACTACTAATATACGTTTGTTTTTCGGATCTGAGCTTTGGTTCAAAACTAACACGTTCTGGTTGAATTGAGTTTTTCTGCAAATTCTAAGATATACTTGGGTGTAACTCCCCAGGGAAACATCAGATCACAAAATGGGTTGGTTTTTTAGCATTCCCGACTCAGGACACTACTAATATACGTTTGTTTTTCGGATCTGAGCTTTGGTTCAAAACTAACACGTTCTGGTTGAATTGAGTTTTTCTGCAAATTCTAAGATATACTTGGGTGTAACTCCCCAGGGAAACATCAGATCACAAAATGGGTTGGTTTTTTAGCATTCCCGACTCAGGACACTACTAATATACGTTTGTTTCTCGGATCTGAGCTTTGTTTCAAAAGTTACACGTTCTGGTTCAATTGAGTTTTTCTGCAAATTCTAAGATATACTTGGGTGTAACTCCACAGGGAAACATCAGATCACAAAATTGGTTGGTTTTTTAGCATTCCCGACTCAGGACACTACTGATATACGTTTGTTTTTCGAATCTGAGCTTTGGTTCAAAAGTTACACATTCTGGTTCAATTGAGTTTTTCTGCAAATTCTAAGATATACTTTGGTGTAACTCCCCAGGGAAACATCAGATCACAAAATGGGTTGGTTTTTTAGCATTCCCGACTCAGGACACTACTAATATACGTTTGTTTTTCGGATCTGAGCTTTGGTTCAAAACTAACACGTTCTGGTTCAATTGAGATTTTCTGCAAATTCTAAGATATACTTGGGTGTAACTCCCCAGGGAAACATCAGATCACAAAATGGGTTGGTTTTTTAGCATTCGGGACTCAGGACACTACTAATATACGTTTGTTTTTCGAATCTGAGCTTTGGTTCAAAAGTAACACGTTCTGGTTGAATTGAGTTTTTCTGCAAATTCTAAGATATACTTGGGTGTAACTCCCCAGGGAAACATCAGATCACAAAATGGGTTGGTTTTTTAGCATTCCAGACTCAGGACACTACTAATATACGTTTGTTTTTCGGATCTGAGCTTTGGTTCAAAACTAACACGTTCTGGTTGAATTGAGTTTTTCTGCAAATTCTAAGATATACTTGGGTGTAACTCCCCAGGGAAACATCAGATCACAAAATGGGTTGGTTTTTTAGCATTCCCGACTCAGGACACTACTAATATACGTTTGTTTTTCGGATCTGAGCTTTGTTTCAAAAGTTACACGTTCTGGTTCAATTGAGTTTTTCTGCAAATTCTAAGATATACTTGGGTGTAACTCCACAGGGAAACATCAGATCACAAAATTGGTTGGTTTTTTAGCATTCCCGACTCAGGACACTACTAATATACGTTTGTTTTTCGGATCTGAGCTTTGGTTCAAAACTAACACGTTCTGGTTCAATTGAGATTTTCTGCAAATTCTAAGATATACTTGGGTGTAACTCCCCAGGGAAACATCAGATCACAAAATGGGTTGGTTTTTTAGCATTCGGGACTCAGGACACTACTAATATACGTTTGTTTTTCGAATCTGAGCTTTGGTTCAAAAGTAACACGTTCTGGTTGAATTGAGTTTTTCTGCAAATTCTAAGATATACTTGGGTGTAACTCCCCAGGGAAACATCAGATCACAAAATGGGTTGGTTTTTTAGCATTCCAGACTCAGGACACTACTAATATACGTTTGTTTTTCGAATCTGAGCTTTGGATCAAAAGTAACACGTTCTGGTTGAATTGAGTTTTTCTGCAAGTTCTAAGATATACTTGGGTGTAACTCCCCAGGGAAACATCAGATCACAAAATGGGTTGGTTTTTTAGCATTCCCGACTCAGGACACTACTAATATACGTTTGTTTTTCGGATCTGAGCTTTGGTTCAAAACTAACACGTTCTGGTTGAATTGAGTTTTTCTGCAAATTCTAAGATATACTTGGGTGTAACTCCCCAGGGAAACATCAGATCACAAAATGGGTTGGTTTTTTAGCATTCCCGACTCAGGACACTACTAATATACGTTTGTTTTTCGGATCTGAGCTTTGTTTCAAAAGTTACACGTTCTGGTTCAATTGAGTTTTTCTGCAAATTCTAAGATATACTTGGGTGTAACTCCACAGGGAAACATCAGATCACAAAATTGGTTGGTTTTTTAGCATTCCCGACTCAGGACACTACTGATATACGTTTGTTTTTCGAATCTGAGCTTTGGTTCAAAAGTTACACATTCTGGTTCAATTGAGTTTTTCTGCAAATTCTAAGATATACTTTGGTGTAACTCCCCAGGGAAACATCAGATCACAAAATGGGTTGGTTTTTTAGCATTCCCGACTCAGGACACTACTAATATACGTTTGTTTTTCGAATCTGAGCTTTGGATCAAAAGTAACACGTTCTGGTTGAATTGAGATTTTCTGCAAATTCTAAGATATACTTGGGTGTAACTCCCCAGGGAAACATCAGATCACAAAATGGGTTGGTTTTTTAGCATTCCCGACTCAGGACACTACTAATATACGTTTGTTTTTCGGATCTGAGCTTTGGTTCAAAACTAACACGTTCTGGTTCAATTGAGATTTTCTGCAAATTCTAAGATATACTTGGGTGTAACTCCCCAGGGAAACATCAGATCACAAAATGGGTTGGTTTTTTAGCATTCGGGACTCAGGACACTACTAATATACGTTTGTTTTTCGAATCTGAGCTTTGGTTCAAAAGTAACACGTTCTGGTTGAATTGAGTTTTTCTGCAAATTCTAAGATATACTTGGGTGTAACTCCCCAGGGAAACATCAGATCACAAAATGGGTTGGTTTTTTAGCATTCCAGACTCAGGACACTACTAATATACGTTTGTTTTTCGAATCTGAGCTTTGGATCAAAAGTAACACGTTCTGGTTGAATTGAGTTTTTCTGCAAGTTCTAAGATATACTTGGGTGTAACTCCCCAGGGAAACATCAGATCACAAAATGGGTTGGTTTTTTAGCATTCCCGACTCAGGACACTACTAATATACGTTTGTTTTTCGGATCTGAGCTTTGGTTCAAAACTAACACGTTCTGGTTGAATTGAGTTTTTCTGCAAATTCTAAGATATACTTGGGTGTAACTCCCCAGGGAAACATCAGATCACAAAATGGGTTGGTTTTTTAGCATTCCCGACTCAGGACACTACTAATATACGTTTGTTTTTCGGATCTGAGCTTTGTTTCAAAAGTTACACGTTCTGGTTCAATTGAGTTTTTCTGCAAATTCTAAGATATACTTGGGTGTAACTCCACAGGGAAACATCAGATCACAAAATTGGTTGGTTTTTTAGCATTCCCGACTCAGGACACTACTGATATACGTTTGTTTTTCGAATCTGAGCTTTGGATCAAAAGTAACACGTTCTGGTTGAATTGAGATTTTCTGCAAATTCTAAGATATACTTGGGTGTAACTCCCCAGGGAAACATCAGATCACAAAATGGGTTGGTTTTTTAGCATTCCCGACTCAGGACACTACTAATATACGTTTGTTTTTCGGATCTGAGCTTTGGTTCAAAAGTTACACATTCTGGTTCAATTGAGTTTTTCTGCAAATTCTAAGATATACTTGGGTGTAACTCCCCAGGGAAACATCAGATCACAAAATGGGTTGGTTTTTTAGCATTCCCGACTCAGGACACTACTAATATACGTTTGTTTTTCGGATCTGAGCTTTGGTTCAAAAGTTACACATTCTGGTTCAATTGAGTTTTTCTGCAAATTCTAAGATATACTTGGGTGTAACTCCCCAGGGAAACATCAGATCACAAAATGGGTTGGTTTTTTAGCATTCGGGACTCAGGACACTACTAATATACGTTTGTTTTTCGAATCTGAGCTTTGGTTCAAAAGTAACACGTTCTGGTTGAATTGAGTTTTTCTGCAAATTCTAAGATATACTTGGGTGTAACTCCCCAGGGAAACATCAGATCACAAAATGGGTTGGTTTTTTAGCATTCCAGACTCAGGACACTACTAATATACGTTTGTTTTTCGAATCTGAGCTTTGGTTCAAAAGTTACACATTCTGGTTCAATTGAGTTTTTCTGCAAATTCTAAGATATACTTGGGTATAACTCCCCAGGGAAACATGAGATCACAAAATTGGTTGGTTTTTTAGCATTCCCGACTCATGACACTACTGATATACGTTTGTTTTTCGAATCTGAGCTTTGGATCAAAAGTAACACGTTCTGGTTGAATTGAGTTTTTCTGCAAATTCGAAGATATACTTGGGTGTAACTCCCCAGGGAAACATCAGATCACAAAATGGGTTGGTTTTTTAGCATTCCCGACTCAGGACACTACTAATGTACGTTTGTTTTTCGGATCTGAGCTTTTGTTCAAAACTAACACGTTCTGGTTCAATTGAGATTTTCTGCAAATTCTAAGATATACTTGGGTGTAACTCCCCAGGGAAACATCAGATCACAAAATGGGTTGGTTTTTTAGCATTCCCGACTCAGGACACTACTGATATACGTTTGTTTTTCGAATCTGAGCTTTGGATCAAAAGTAACACGTTCTGGTTGAATTGAGTTTTTCTGCAAATTCGAAGATATACTTGGGTGTAACTCCCCAGGGAAACATCAGATCACAAAATTGGTTGGTTTTTTAGCATTCCCGACTCAGGACACTACTAATATACGTTTGTTTTTCGGATCTGAGCTTTGGTTCAAAAGTTACACATTCTGGTTCAATTGAGTTTTTCTGCAAATTCTAAGATATACTTTGGTGTAACTCCCCAGGGAAACATCAGATCACAACATGGGTTGGTTTTTTAGCATTCCCGACTCAGGACACTACTAATATACGTTTGTTTTTCGAATCTGAGCTTTGGATCAAAAGTAACACGTTCTGGTTGAATTGAGATTTTCTGCAAATTCTAAGATATACTTGGGTGTAACTCCCCAGGGAAACATCAGATCACAAAATGGGTTGGTTTTTTAGCATTCCCGACTCAGGACACTACTAATATACGTTTGTTTTTCGGATCTGAGCTTTGGTTCAAAAGTTACACGTTCTGGTTCAATTGAGTTTTTCTGCAAATTCTAAGATATACTTGGGTGTAACTCCCCAGGGAAACATGAGATCACAAAATTGGTTGGTTTTTTAGCATTCCCGACTCAGGACACTACTGATATACGTTTGTTTTTCGAATCTGAGCTTTGGATCAAAAGTAACACGTTCTGGTTGAATTGAGTTTTTCTGCAAATTCTAAGATATACTTGGGTGTAACTCCCCAGGGAAACATCAGATCACAAAATGGGTTGGTTTTTTAGCATTCCCGACTCAGGACACTACTAATATACGTTTGTTTTTCGGATCTGAGCTTTGGTTCAAAATTACACATTCTGGTTCAATTGAGTTTTTCTGCAAATTCTAAGATATACTTGGGTGTAACTCCCCAGGGAAACATGAGATCACAAAATTGGTTGGTTTTTTAGCATTCCCGACTCAGGACACTACTGATATACGTTTGTTTTTCGAATCTGAGCTTTGGATCAAAAGTAACACGTTCTGGTTGAATTGAGTTTTTCTGCAAATTCTAAGATATACTTGGGTGTAACTCCCCAGGGAAACATCAGATCACAAAATGGGTTGGTTTTTTAGCATTCCCGACTCAGGACACTACTAATATACGTTTGTTTTTCGAATCTGAGCTTTGGATCAAAAGTAACACGTTCTGGTTGAATTGAGTTTTTCTGCAAATTCTAAGATATACTTGGGTGTAACTCCCCAGGGAAACATCAGATCACAAAATGGGTTGGTTTTTTAGCATTGCCGACTCAGGACACTACTAATATACGTTTGTTTTTCGGATCTGAGCTTTGGTTCAAAAGTTACACGTTCTGGTTCAATTGAGTTTTTCTGCAAATTCTAAGATATACTTTGGTGTAACTCCCCAGGGAAACATCAGATCACAAAATGGGTTGGTTTTTTAGCATTCCCGACTCAGGACACTACTAATATACGTTTGTTTTTCGAATCTGAGCTTTGGATCAAAAGTAACACGTTCTGGTTGAATTGAGTTTTTTCTGCAAATTCTAAGATATACTTGGGTGTAACTCCCCAGGGAAACATCAGATCACAAAATGGGTTGGTTTTTTAGCATTCCAGACTCAGGACACTACTAATATACGTTTGTTTTTCGAATCTGAGCTTTGGATCAAAAGTAACACGTTCTGGTTGAATTGAGTTTTTCTGCAAATTCTAAGATATACTTGGGTGTAACTCCCCAGGGAAACATCAGATCACAAAATGGGTTGGTTTTTTAGCATTCCAGACTCAGGACACTACTAATATACGTTTGTTTTTCGAATCTGAGCTTTGGATCAAAAGTAACACGTTCTGGTTGAATTGAGTTTTTCTGCAAATTCTAAGATATACTTGGGTGTAACTCCCCAGGGAAACATCAGATCACAAAATGGGTTGGTTTTTTAGCATTGCCGACTCAGGACACTACTAATATACGTTTGTTTTTCGGATCTGAGCTTTGGTTCAAAAGTTACACGTTCTGGTTCAATTGAGTTTTTCTGCAAATTCTAAGATATACTTGGGTGTAACTCCCCAGGGAAACATCAGATCACAAAATGGGTTGGTTTTTTAGCATTCCCGACTCAGGACACTACTAATATAAGTTTGTTTTTCGAATCTGAGCTTTGGATCAAAAGTAACACGTTCTGGTTGAATTGAGTTTTTCTGCAAATTCTAAGATATACTTGGGTGTAACTCCCCAGGGAAACATCAGATCACAAAATGGGTTGGTTTTTTAGCATTCCCGACTCAGGACACTACTGATATACGTTTGTTTTTCGAATCTGAGCTTTGGATCAAAAGTAACACGTTCTGGTTGAATTGAGTTTTTCTGCAAATTCTAAGATATACTTGGGTGTAACTCCACAGGGAAACATCAGATCACAAAATGGGTTGGTTTTTTAGCATTCCCGACTCAGGACACTACTAATATACGTTTGTTTTTCGAATCTGAGCTTTGGATCAAAAGTAACACGTTCTGGTTGAATTGAGTTTTTCTGCAAATTCTAAGATATACTTGGGTGTAACTCCCCAGGGAAACATGAGATCACAAAATTGGTTGGTTTTTTAGCATTCCCGACTCAGGACACTACTAATATACGTTTGTTTTTCGGATCTGAGCTTTGGTTCAAAAGTTACACGTTCTGGTTCAATTGAGTTTTTCTGCAAATTCTAAGATATACTTGGGTGTAACTTCCCAGGGAAACATGAGATCACAAAATTGGTTGGTTTTTTAGCATTCCCGACTCAGGACACTACTGATATACGTTTGTTTTTCGAATCTGAGCTTTGGATCAAAAGTAACACGTTCTGGTTGAATTGAGTTTTTCTGCAAATTCTAAGATTATACTTGGGTGTAACTCCCCAGGGAAACATCAGATCACAAAATGGGTTGGTTTTTTAGCATTCCCGACTCAGGACACTACTAATATACGTTTGTTTTTCGGATCTGAGCTTTGGTTCAAAAGTTACACATTCTGGTTCAATTGAGTTTTTCTGCAAATTCTAAGATATACTTTGGTGTAACTCCCCAGGGAAACATCAGATCACAAAATGGGTTGGTTGTTTAGCATTCCCGACTCAGGACACTACTAATATACGTTTGTTTTTCGAATCTGAGCTTTGGATCAAAAGTAACACGTTCTGGTTGAATTGAGATTTTCTGCAAATTCTAAGATATACTTGGGTGTAACTCCCCAGGGAAACATCAGATCACAAAATGGGTTGGTTTTTTAGCATTCCCGACTCAGGACACTACTAATATACGTTTGTTTTTCGGATCTGAGCTTTGGTTCAAAATTACACATTCTGGTTCAATTGAGTTTTTCTGCAAATTCTAAGATATACTTGGGTATAACTCCCCAGGGAAACATGAGATCACAAAATTGGTTGGTTTTTTAGCATTCCCGACTCATGACACTACTGATATACGTTTGTTTTTCGAATCTGAGCTTTGGATCAAAAGTAACACGTTCTGGTTGAATTGAGTTTTTC